>NW_028294602.1:0-76000 GCF_964341445.2 Mesoplodon mirus
CTAAGCCAGCTGGTACTGTTTTAACCATGGAAGTAAACATACATTTAAAATTCAACATTTGGTTCATGTTTAAGAGTGAAGATGGTCTCTAGTTACGGTTTAGACTTTAGCTGATTTTTGAACGTTAGCAACAACACATCCCTCCCTGAAACCATGTTTTGAGATTTCTTTAAATTATTAGACATTATTTAGAACAGGATTATATTGACATAAAAGTTGTACATGCAGTACAGAAAATTCCTGTATCCTATCACTCCAGTTTCAGCTATTAATAATATATAGCATAGGTGAAGTACATTTGTTACAATTAGTGAAACAATGTAAGTATATTTTTACTAATGAAAAGTCCGTAGTTCACCTAAGAGTCACCCCTTGTGTTGTTATATTCAATGATATTTGAAATATGTACAATATTATTTGTCACCATTATGGTGCCATACAGAAATGTGTACACTAATGTTCATAGTAGCATTATTCTTAGTAGCCAAAAGATACAAACAATCCAAAGTCCATGAGGTGATGAATGGATAAATAAAATGTGATATATACACAGAATGGAATAATTTTCAACCATAAAAAGGAATTAAAGATTGACTTATGCTACAAAATGAATGATCCAAATAATATAAAAAATATTTTATTGTTAGTGAAATTAGGCAGGCACAGAAAGACAAATATTATATGATTCCACTATTATGAGGTACCTAGTGTAGGCAAACTCACAGACACCGGAAGTAGAAATTACCAAGGTCAGGAGGCAGGAGTAAGGTGGATTATGATTTAATGGGTACAGAGGTTACGTTGAAATAATGAAAAAGATTAAGATGTAGATTGTGTTGATGGCTACACAGCATTGTGAAAGTAAGAAATGCTAGTGAACTGTCTACTTAAAAATTATGAAAAGCATAAATATGTATATTTCATCACAATAAAATAAGTCAAAAATCCAACAGAATGGACGATGAATGAAGGAGCGACAGATTTGATTAGAAGGAAGCTGAAAGAGTCTTGTAACATTTCAAGAAGAAGGGGGATTTGGAGGGACTTTGAAATGGGCAGAGGGGCCGTGGGACTCTATACTGAAGCATAGTGCAATGTTAGTGTTTAAGCTTTTTCAGACTGACACTTTCAAATTGATTAGGTTCCCTACAGCTAGAAAGCTAAAGGTTCTCTTCCTCATTTCTGAAATGTTCCTCCCCTTTGCCTTCTTCCACCCACCAGGGAGGTTTGTCCAACAGCACCTCAGTCCACACTCATTAACCACCTGCATCCATACACTCCCACCCTGTGTGAACATTAACGAGGCTCTCTGAGTAATTCCTGAGCAGCATCACCAGTGTCCTGACATTAACCCTGTGTCCTCCTAGAGCCCCCTGAGGACCTGTTGGAAGAACTGCCCTATGTGAGGGCAGTTGAAGAGGCTCCTTCTACCTCCAGGGTAAGCTCCCCTTATTTATCAGAGATTAAAAGTTTGCTTCATTTCTTTCTTTTCCAATTGATTTCAGATATGAAGATCTACAGTGTTCAAGACAGCTGATGTATACAGTTTTGCTTGGTTGGATGAATGCTGATTGAAGGTCTTTCCCAACAGATAACTCATTCAAAAGTCCATTTAAAAAATGGCAACATCAGTTAGAAACTGTATAGTCAGACACACTTTCCTCAGCAGAAAATTTCCCTCCTTGAAATAGACTTTTGTATTTGCCCCTCAAATTGGACCTGAGAGATCTTCCAGGCAAAGCTCCAGCCTTTCCCACAGCTGTCTTCTCTGGTTTCTTTTGGGGCTATTGACTCAACAACAGTTCCCAATTTGGTTTTCTGAGGACAAAAAAAGAGATGAAATACCTGTGTCCGCAGAGCACAGGATGCTGAGATCCTTACACTGTTTTCTCTTCTCTAATCACAGGTGGATAGGACAGCAAACAAAAACGGTACGTATTCAGAGATCACCCCTCTGCTGAGGAACAATCTAGATGATGAAGACGGTGGGACTCTCTTGCTGGCTTTGCTTGGAGAGACACCCTGATTCAGGGTCCCTACAGGGATGAGGGCTGGGGGTGTAGAGCTAGAGACTGATTTCCCAGTAAAAAGCCATGCCCAAGTTCTATGGTCCTGGAAGTAACTGCATCATTTAGATGATGTGGGTTTGTGTGTATCAGGGTTGGGGTGTGGTCCATGTGTGAGCCTATGTGGTGTGTTTGTGAACCTGCATGCATAAGCGTGTGTGTGTTTCCTGAGGAGATATTTCCCTCTTACACAGCAGAATTCACCTGTCAACAAAGCTCATCACCACTGCACACTGTCTGTCCACAACCTTGTTCTTCCCTCAACACAGCTGTTGCCCAGATTTGGTTAATATTCCTTTTCCTCAGAAGGAGATGGTGCAGAGATAAATGTTCTAAGCTCTTGACCTCCTAAGTGGAAAAGCCAAACTGAGAACCCAGGGGTGGGTCCCAATGTGGGTGCTCTGGATCCCTGACCTGCACTTACCACTCAGCCAAGGGATCCTCAGTCATGGAGCAAGGGAGTCCCTGCATCCGTATCCTTGGCTGGAAGTCCTAGCATCTCCAAAGGTCCAGACCTTGCCCATCAGGTGGCCTTAGTGGTCACAGAATCCAGGGCAGCTATGGGTGGGCTTATCAGTTGACTTTGGCACAGTCATTAATGTGAAATTCACCTCAGGACCTGCATTCTCCTGGTCAGCTCACAGATTCTGAGAGGTGTGAGACCCCATGTATACAGTACAGGTCATATCTGTCAGTGCTGGTGTCATTGCTTAAACAAGGCCAAAAGCAGATAAGAATCAGGGAGCTATTTTATTGTATTGGATAACATTACCATAAGCCTTAGCATTGGTCAATTCCTGTAGCCCACACCCAAGGACTCAAAGTGGAACCTGACTGTTAGCCTGTACACTTCTGCTGCACAGCTGGGTTAGAGACAGGCTGTGCTCAGTCCGGGCTCCCTCTTCATAACGAAGTGTCCCACTTATGGAACAGCTCCCTAGAGTATGGACAGGCCCTGACTCAGTGGGCATACGTACATTGTATAGAAAACAAAGACTGGGAGAAAAATATGACACGATTGATAGTGGCTGCATCTAAAGGGTAGGATTTCAGTTTTGTCAAATCTTGTGTATTTGATTTTCTTTAAGACAAGTGATTAGTGAATAAATATAGCATATTTTGTCTAGGATTGAATTCAGTCCTTTAATGGAGGTTGCTGTTAATCAAGTATAAAATATCATACAACAGAAGACATGATAAATGCAGTAGCTGGCATTGTGGATGCTGGGGAAAGAGTGATCTGGGAAAAATCAAGAGACAGTGGCAATTTAGCAGAAGCTCAAAGCATGGGTCATGGGTCTGTGTCATTGAAACAGAGCATGCATTTTAGTGTTTACCATTTTTTAGATCGACCCTTCCCTTCTGATTAGGCTCCCCTTAGCTAGAAAGCCAAAGCTCTGTTTTCATTTCCTTCCTCTTGTCCTTTGCCTTTCTTCCTCCACCAAAGAGGATGGCCCAACACCAGCTCACGCCACACTTACTAACCTCCCACATCCATACACACCACCCCATGTCCTCATCGAGAAGAAAGCCCCTGAGTAATTCCTGAGCCGCATCACCAGTGTCCTGACAGTTACTCTGTGTCCCTCCAGCTCTCCCTGAGGATGTGGCGGTTGACATGCACCGTGATAGGACAGAAGAAAAGCCTCCGTGGATCCCCAAGGTAAGCTAGATTTCTTCTGGTCTGAGATAGAAATATTTCTTTATTTCTCTTTCATTAGAATTAAGTTATGAATATTTGAGGGTATTCATTCCAGATACATACAATTCCCTTGGTTGGGAGAATGTGGAGTGAGAGTCTATTACCAACTCATGGTGCCTGATTCCACAGGACATTAAAATTGACTGCATCCATTACAGCCTGTAGAGTACAGAGTTCTCTCTCCTACAGCGATTTTTCCTCTAGGCAAAGAATTCTGTAATTTCCAACCTAAATGGACTTGGAAGTTCCATCCTCCTAGCAAAGTTCTTGCCTTTCAGCCTGAGTAGGTTTGCTCTGATAACCCTTGCTGGGTTCCCTGGACCACTGTTTCTTATCAGGTTTTCTACTGTCAGCAAATGAACAAAAGACCTGAGCATCACTGTGATCTTATCCTCATAGTGTTTTCTCTTCTGTAATTGCAGGTGACCTTCCCAGAACGTGAAAACGGTATGTATTCTGGAATCAGTCACTTGGGGAGGAAGAACTTGGAAGATGAGAAAGTGGGACATTCTTGCTGGTTTTAGTGTAGAGGGCAAACTGATTCCAAATTTGTGCTGGGAATGAGAGTAGGGGTCCTGGTGATAGAAAGTGATTTACAAGTAATGTGACCAATTACTATAGTCCCAGGAAGAAGCTGTATTACGGTTAGGTGGTGTAGGTTTGTGTGCATGAGACTGGGTGTGTCTGTATGTGAAATGAGTGGGATGACTCTGTGTGTGTATGTGAACTTTTTGTGTTGTGTTTCCCTTGATTTATGTTCCCCTAAACATCACTGTTACTGGTGCCAACTTTCTAGAAAATATTCCCATCACCACTGCATCATGAATGGGTATGGATATAAAAGTAAATAAACTGTACACTTTCAGTGTGTGCATTGATTTTATACCAAGTGAGCCTCATTTAACCTGGAAAACAAATCCTATCACCACCCAGGCAAATGTTTACTGGATTCTTTTTTTTTTTTTTTGGCTGTGTTGGCTCTTCGTTGCAGTGCACGGGCTTCTCATTTCGGTGGCTTCTCTTGTTCCAGAGCACGGGCTCTAGGTTCATGGGCTTCAATAGTTGTGGCACGTGGGCTCAGTAGTTGTGATTTGCGGGCTCTAGAGCACAGGCTTTGTAGTTGTGGTGCACGGACTTAGTTGCTCCATGGCTGGATTCTTAATGAACACAACTGGGTTTCAGCATCCCTACTACTGGGTCAATTACAACTTAATTTAATAAGAAATCTCATCTCTTAGTAGGTCTCATAGCATTCTGAATGGTTATGATACATCTCTCTGCCACTTCCCTCATTGTGTTTCCTATTAGAGCCTCGGGATGAGTCCTCCCCCCTTACCTGAAGCACCTAGTGCTAGGCAGGCCTCCTTCCTTTTGCAGGGAGCCCATGCTTGTACCCACATGCCACACCCAGTTCTGGAGGAGTCCGAGAAAGAAGGAGCCTCCAGGAGTAGATGGAGGAAATTCACTCCACCTTTCTCCTTTGAGGCTAATATTCACTATCGGATTCTGTGCTAAGGAAACGAAATGTCCTTCTCCTGTGGAAAGTCTGTCTTCCATCACTTGTGCCGACTCTGTTTCTGTGTGCTGGGCAAGAAACACTGCATACAGTGAAGACAGACCCAAGAGATCTACCCCAGGTATTGATCTCAGGGTGGGCACTGGCTCTGTCTGTCCTGTCCGTGATCCATCATTCATCATGGTTGTGACTCTTGGACAGACACTTATCTCTCTAAATTTCCACACCCTCCACCATAACATATGGGTTACAGCCCCCACTTTGCCCTCCCCTTCACCCCCAACAGGGCTGGGTGTCAGACATGATAATGGATATTCTCCATGAGCTGTAAAGCATTGTTCCCATGAAAAAGCTGAAGAGTAAGCTTGAATCCCCCTTTACTTGGAGCCGTCAAATCCCTTCTCTCCTTTCAACAGCTACGAAATATCCAGCTTCTTCTTGCCATCATTCAGGATTGAACATTTATAGAGAATTTGTGAAGCACCGGTCCTTTATTTTTCAAACATTTTACCTGTATTCAATCATTTTTGGCCACATGACATAATGCTAAATGTAGGCCATATTAACATTTCTACATCTCAGAACAGGGAACTGAGGCAAAGAGGGATCTACATATCATTCCCAAGTACATGCTTCTTCCAAACGGGATTTGAACCCAGTCCATCAGTCATGGTCCCAATGGTTTGCTGAGTTTCTAGACATTCTCAGTTAAATAAAGATATTTGCCCACAAAACATGTCTGTTGGGTGTTTGCACTGCATACCAAACTGCAATATCTTCCTAAGTGCAACTTTGTTTCAGGAGGCTCTGCTGGGCCGCTGGTGAGGAAAGGGACCAAAGGATTGAACTGTGAATAAATTATTGCTAATTTCCCCATTGTCTTCTGCCAGCAAGATGTCAATAATTGTCTCTATTGTAATGCATTTCCCAGGATGCTGCTCCCAGAGTGCCAGAAGAAATAACACTCATCAGAGGTCAAGAATATCAACCCCAGGCTGGCTGAAAAAGTTCCGCATCTGGCCACATTTTAGGGGGCACCCTATAAATGACCCAGCTGAAGGTACTGTGGAAAATTTTTCATTAGGTTCACTCAAGAATAATTATTCTAGTTGATTCAGTGCCTCATATTGAAGAAAAAGCTATGAAATATTAAGCAGTATTCTTCTTTTATTCCATGTGTTCAAATTGAAACTTACTAAGCCAGCTGGTACTGTTTTAACCATGGAAGTAAACATACATTTAAAATTCAACATTTGGTTCATGTTTAAGAGTGAAGATGGTCTCTAGTTACGGTTTAGACTTTAGCTGATTTTTGAACGTTAGCAACAACACATCCCTCCCTGAAACCATGTTTTGAGATTTCTTTAAATTATTAGACATTATTTAGAACAGGATTATATTGACATAAAAGTTGTACATGCAGTACAGAAAATTCCTGTATCCTATCACTCCAGTTTCAGCTATTAATAATATATAGCATAGGTGAAGTACATTTGTTACAATTAGTGAAACAATGTAAGTATATTTTTACTAATGAAAAGTCCGTAGTTCACCTAAGAGTCACCCCTTGTGTTGTTATATTCAATGATATTTGAAATATGTACAATATTATTTGTCACCATTATGGTGCCATACAGAAATGTGTACACTAATGTTCATAGTAGCATTATTCTTAGTAGCGAAAAGATAGAAACAATCCAAAGTCCATGAGGTGATGAATGGATAAATAAAATGTGATATATACACAGAATGGAATAATTTTCAACCATAAAAAGGAATTAAAGATTGACTTATGCTACAAAATGAATGATCCAAATAATATAAAAAATATATTATTGTTAGTGAAATTAGGCAGGCACAGAAAGACAAATATTATATGATTCCACTAGTATGAGGAACCTAGTGTAGGCAAACTCACAGACACCGGAAGTAGAAATTACCAAGGTCAGGAGGCAGGAGTAAGGTGGATTATGATTTAATGGGTACAGAGGTTACGTTGAAATGATGAAAAAGATTAAGATGTAGATTGTGTTGATGGCTACACAGCATTGTGAAAGTAAGAAATGCTAGTGAACTGTCTACTTAAAAATTATGAAAAGCATAAATATGTATATTTCATCACAATAAAATAAGTCAAAATTCCAACAGAATGGACGATGAATGAAGGAGCGACAGATTTGATTAGAAGGAAGCTGAAAGAGTCTTGTAACATTTCAAGAAGAAGGGGGATTTGGAGGGACTTTGAAATGGGCAGAGGGGCCGTGGGACTCTATACTGAAACATAGTGCAATGTTAGTGTTTAAGCTTTTTCAGACTGACACTTTCAAATTGATTAGGTTCCCTACAGCTAGAAAGCTAAAGGTTCTCTTCCTCATTTCTGAAATGTTCCTCCCCTTTGCCTTCCTCCACCCACCAGGGAGGTTTGTCCAACAGCACCTCAGTCCACACTCATTAACCACCTGCACCCATACACTCCCACCCTGTGTCCACATTAACGAGGCTCTCTGAGTAATTCCTGAGCAGCATCACCAGTGTCCTGACACTTACCCTGTGTCCTCCTAGAGCCCCCTGAGGACCTGTTGGAAGAACAGCCCTATGTGAGGGCAGTTGACGAGGCTCCTTCTACCTCCAAGGTAAGCTCCCCTTATTTATCAGAGATTAAAAGTTTGCTTCATTTTTTTCTTTTCCAATTGATTTCAGATATGAAGATCTACAATGTTCAAGACAGCTGATGTATACAGTTTTGCTTGGTTGGATGAATGCTGATTGAAGGTCTTTCCCAACAGATAACTCATTCAAAAGTCCATTTAAAAAATGGCTACATCAGTTAGAAACTGTATAGTCAGACACACTTTCCTCAGCAGAAAATTTCCCTCCTTGAAATAGACTTTTGTATTTGCCCCTCAAATTGGACCTGAGAGATCTTCCAGGCAAAGCTCCAGCCTTTCCCACAGCTGTCTTCTCTGGTTTCTTTTGGGGCTATTGACTCAACAACAGTTCCCAATTTGGTTTTCTGAGGACAAAAAAAGAGATGAAATACCTGTGTCCGCAGAGCACAGGATGCTGAGATCCTTACACTGTTTTCTTTTCTCTAATCACAGGTGGATAGGACAGCAAACAAAAACGGTACGTATTCAGAGATCACCCCTGTGCTGAGGAACAATCTAGATGATGAAGAAGGTGGGACTCTTTTGCTGGCTTTGCTTGGAGAGACACCCTGATTCAGGGTCCCTACAGGGATGAGGGCTGGGGGTGTAGAGCTAGAGACTGATTTCCCAGTAAAAAGCCATGCCCAAGTTCTATGGTCCTGGAAGTAACTGCATCATTTAGATGATGTGGGTTTGTGTGTATCAGGGTTGGGGTGGGGTCCATGTGTGAGCCTATGTGGTGTGTTTGTGAACCTGCATGCATAAGCGTGTGTGTGTTTCCTGAGGAGATATTTCCCTCTTACACAGCACAATTCACCTGTCAACAAAGCTCATCACCACTGCACACTGTCTGTACACTACCTTGTTCTTCCCTCAACACAGCTGTTGCCCAGATTTGGTTAATATTCCTTTTCCTCAGAAGGAGATGGTGCAGAGATAAATGTTCTCAGCTCTTGACCTCCTAAGTGGAAAAGCCAAAGTGAGAACCCAGGGGTGGGTCCCAATGTGGGTGCTCTGTATCCCTGACCTGCACTTACCACTCAGCCAAGGGATCCTCAGTCATGGAGCAAGGGAGTCCCTGCATCCATATCTTTGGCTGGAAGTCCTAGCATCTCCAAAGGTCCAGACCTTGCCCATCAGGTGGCCTTAGTGGTCACAGAATCCAGGGCAGCTATGGGTGGACTTATCAGTTGACTTTGGCACAGTCATTAATGTGAAATTCACCTCAAGACCTGCATTCTCCTGGTCAGCTCACAGATTCTGAGAGGTGTGAGACCCCATGTATACAGTACAGGTCATATCTGTCAGTGCTGGTGTCATTGCTTAAACAAGGCCAAAAGCAGATAAGAATCAGGGAGCTATTTTATTGTATTGGATAACATTAACATAAGCTTTAGAATTGGTCAATTCCTGTAGCCCACACCCAAGGACTCAATGTGGAACCTGACTGTTAGCCTGTACACTTCTCCTGCACAGCTGGGTTAGAGACAGGCTGTGCTCAGTCCGGGCTCCCTCTTCATAATGAATTGTCCCACTTATGGAACAGCTCCCAAGAGTATGGACAGCCCCTGACACAGTGCGCATACATACATTTTATAGAAAACAAAGACTGGGAGTAAAATATGATACGATTGATAGTGGCTGTATCTAAATGGTAGGATTTCAGTTTTGTCAAATCTTATGTATTTGATTTTCTTTAAGACAAGTGATTAGTGAATAAATATAGCATATTTTGTCTAGTATTGAATTCAGTCCTTTAATACAGGTTGCTGTTAATCAAGTACAAAATATTGTACAATAGAAGACATGACAAATGCAGTAGCTGGAATTGTGGATGCTGGGGAAAGAGTGATCTGGGAAAAATCAAGAGACAGTGGCAATTTAGCAGAAGCTCAAAAGAGGCATGTTGGGTCATGGGTCTGTGTCATTGAAACAGAGCATGCATTTTAGTGTTTACCATTTTTTAGATCGACCCTTCCCTTCTGATTAGGCTCCCCTTAGCTAGAAAGCCAAAGCTCGGTTTTCAATTCCTTCCTCTTGTCCTGTGCCTTCCTTCATCCCCCAAAGAGGATGGCCCAACACCAGCTCAGCCCACACTTACTAACCTCCCACATCCATACACACCACCCCATGTCCTCATCGAGAAGAAAGGCCCTGAGTAATTCCTGAGCAGCATCACCAGTGTCCTGACAGTTACTCTGTGTCCCTCCAGCTCTCCCTGAGGATGTGGCGGATGACATGCACCATGATAGGACAGAAGAAAAGCCTTCGTGTATCCCCAAGGTAAGCTAGATTTCTTCTGGTCTGAGATAGAAATATTGCTTTATTTCTCTTTCAATAGAATTAAGTTATGAATATTTGAGGTTATTCCTTCCAGATACATACAATTCCCTTAGTTGGGAGATTGTGGAGTGAGAGACTATTACCAACCCATGGTGCCTGACTCCACAGGACATTACAATTGACAGCATCCATTACAGCCTGTAGTGTACGGAGCTCTCTCTCCTGCAGCGATTTTTCCTCTAGGAAAAGAATTCTGTAATTTCCAACCTAAATGGACTTGGAAGTTCCATCCTCCCAGCAAAGTTCTTGCTTTTCACCCTGTGTAGGTTTGCTCTGATAACCCTTGCTGGGTTCCCTGGACCACTGTTTCTTATCAGGTTTTCTACTGTCAGCAAATGATCAAAAGACCTGAGCATCACTGTGATCTTATCCTCATAGTGTTTTCTCTTCTGTAATTGCAGGTGACCTTCACAGAACATGAAACCGATATGTATGATGGAATCAGTCACTTGGGGAGGAAGAACTTTGAAGATGAGAAAATGGGACATTCTTGCTGGTTTTAGTGTAGAGGACAAACTGATTCCAAATTTGTGCTGGGAATGAGAGTAGAGTCCTGGTGATAGAAAGTGATTTACAAGTAATGTGACCAATTACTATAGTCCCAAGAAGAAGCTTTATTACGGTTAGATGGTGTAGGTTTGTGTGCATGAGACTGGGTGTGTCTGTATGTGAAATGAGTGGTATGACTCTGTGTGTGTATGTGAACTTTTTGTGTTGTTTTTCCCTTGATTTATGTTCCCCTAAACATCACTCTTACTGGTGCCAACTTTCTAGAAAATATTCCCATCACGACTGCATCTTGAATGGGTATGGATATAAAAATAAATAAACTGTACACTTTCAGTGTGTGCATTGATTTTATACCAAGTGAGCCTCATTTAACCTGGAAAACAAATCCTATCACCACCCAGGCAAATGTTTACTGGATTCTTTTTTTTTTTTTTTTTGGCTGTGTTGGGTCTTCGTTGCAGTGTGCGGGCTTCTCATTTCGGTGGCTTCTGTTGTTCCAGAACACGGGCTCTAGGTGCATGGGCTTCAATAGTTGTGGCACGTGGGCTCAGTAGTTGTGACTTGCGGGCTCTAGAGCACAGGCTTAGTTCTTTTGGTGCACAGGCTTAGTTGCTCCATGGCTAAATTCTTTTTTTGTTTTTTTTATTTGAGAGAGTATATTAATAATTTTTATTGATTACTTCTTTTTTTTCCTTTTCGGCTCAAAGATAATTTTTTTATTAGTTTCTGCTTTATAACAAAGTGAATCAGTTATACATTTACATCTGTTCCCACATCCCTTTCCTCATGCATCTCCCTCCCTCCCAACCTCCCCATCCCTCCCCTCCAGGCGGTCACAAAGCACCGAGCTGATGTCCCTGTGCTCTGTGGCTGGTTCCCACTATCTATCTACCTTACGTTTGGTACTGTATATATGTCCATGCCTCTCTTTCGCTTTGTCACAGCTTACCTTTCCTCCTCCCCATATCCTCAAGTCCATTCTCAAGTAGGCCTGTGTCTTTATTCCCGTTTTACCCCTAGGTTCTTCATGACATTTTTTTTAATTCCATATATATGTGTTAGCATACAGTATTTGTCTTTCTCTTTCTGACTTACTTCACTCTGTATGACAGACTCTAGGTCTACCCACCTCATTACAAATAGCTCAGTTTCATTTCTTTTTATGGCTGAGTAATATTCCATTGTATATATGTGCCACATCTTCTTTATCCATTCATCTGATGATGGACATTTAGGTTGTTTCCAGCTCTGGGCTATTGTGAATAGAGCTGCAATGAACATTTTGGTACATGTCTCTTTTTGAATTATGGTTTTCTCAGGGTATATGCCTAGTAGTGGGATTGGTGGGTCATACTGTAGTTCTATTTTTAGTTTTTTAAGGAACCTCCATACTGTTCTCCATAGTGGCTGTACCAATTCACATTCCCACCAGCAGTGCAAGTGTGTTCCCTTTTCTCCACACCCTGTCCAGCATTTATTGTTTCTAGATTTCTTGATGATGGCCGTTCTGACTGGTGTGAGATGATATCTCATTGTAGTTTTGATTTGCATTTCTCTAATGATTAATGATGTTGAGCATTCTTTCATGTGTTTGTTGGCAGTCTGTATATCTTCTTTGGAGAAATGCCTATTTAAGTCTTCTGCCCATTTTTGGATTGGGTTGTTTGTTTTTTTGCTATTGAGCTGCATGAGCTGCTTATAAATTTTGGAGATTACTCCTTTGTCAGTTGCTTCATTTGCAAATATTTTCTCCCATTCTGAGGGTTGTCTTTTGGTCTTGTTTATGGTTTCCTTTGCTGTGCAAAAGCTTTGAAGTTTCATTATGTCCCATTTGTTTATCTTTGTTTTTATTTCCATTTCTCTAGGAGGTGGGTCCAAAAGGATCTTGCTGTGATTGATGTCATAGAGTGTTCTGCCTATGTTTTCCTCTAAGAGTTTGATAGTTTCTGGCCTTACATTTAGGTCTTTAATCCATTTGGAGCTTATTTTTGTGTATGGTGTTAGGGAGTGATCTAATCTCATACTTTTACATGTCCCTGTCCAGTTTTCCCAGCACCACTTATTGAAGAGGCTGTCCTTTCTCCACTGTACATTCCTGCCTCCTTTATGAAAGATAAGTTGACCATATGTGCGTGGGTTTATCTCTGGGCTTTCTATCCTGTTCCATTGATCTATCTTTCTGTTTTTGTGCCAGTACCACACTGTCTTGATTACTGTAGCTTTGTAGTATAGTCTGAAGTCAGGGAGCCTGATTCCTCCAGCTCCTTTTTTCGTTCTCAAGATTGCTTTGGCTATTCGGGGTCTTTTGTTTTTCCAAACAAATTTTGAAATTTTTTTGTTCTAGTTCTGTGAAAAATGCCAGTGGTAGTTTCATAGGGATTGCATTGAATCTGTAGATTGCTTTGGGTAGTAGAGTCATTTTCACAATATTGATTCTTCCAATCCAGGAGCATGGTATATCTCTCCATCTATTTGTATCATCTTTAATTTCTTTCAACAGTGTCTTATAATTTTCTGCATACAGGTCTTTTGTCTCCTTAGGTAGGTTTATTCCTAGATATTTTATTCTTTTTGTTGCAATGGTAAATGGGAGTGTTTTCTTGATTTCATTTTCAGATTTTTCATCATTAGTGTACAGGAATGCCAGAGATTTCTTTGCATTAATTTTGTATCCTCTACTTTTCCAAAGTCATTGATTAGCTCTAGTAGTTTTCTGGTAGCATCTTTAGGATTCTCTATGTACAGTATCAAGTCATCTGCAAACAGTGACAGCTTTACTTCTTCTTTTCCAATTTGGATTCCTTTTATTTCCTTTTCTTCTCTGATTGCTGTGGCTAAAACTTCCAAAACTAGGTTGAATAATAGTGGTGAGAGTGGGCAGCCTTGTCTTGCTCCTGATCTTAGTGGAAATGGTTTCAGTTTTTCACCATTGAGGACAATGTTGGCTGTGGGTTTGTCATATATGGCCTTTATTATGTTGAGGAAAGTTCCCTCTATGCCTACTTTCTGCAGAGTTTTTATCATAAATGGGTGTTGAATTTTGTCGAAAGCTTTCTCTGCATCTATTGAGATGATCATATGGTTTTTCTCCTTCAACTTGTTAATATGGTGTATCACATTAATTGATTTGCGTATATTGAAGAATCCTTGCATTCCTGGAATAAACCCCACTTGATCATGGTGTATGATCCTTTTAATGTGCTGTTGGATTCTGTTTGCTAGTATTTTGTTGAGGATTTTTGCATCTATGTTCATCAGTGAGATTGGCCTGTAGTTTTCTTTGTGACATCCTTGCCTGGTTTTGGTATCAAGGTGATGGTGGCCTCGTAGAATGAGTTTGGGAGTGTTCCTTACTCTGAAATTGTTTGGAAGAGTTTGAGAAGGATGGGTGTTAGCTCTTCTCTAAATGCTTGATAGAATTCGCCTGTGAAGCCATCTGGTCCTGGGCTTTTGTTTGTTGGAAGATTTTTTATCACAGTTTCAATGTCAGTGCTTGTGATTGGTCTGTTCATATTTTCTATTTCTTCCTGATTCAGTCTTGGCAGGTTGTGCATTTCTAAGAATTTGTCCATTTCTTCCAGGTTGTCCATTTTATTGGCATAGAGTTTCTTGTAGTAATCTCTCATGATCTTTTGTATTTCTGCAGTGTCAGTTGTTACTTCTCCTTTTTCGTTTCTAATTCTATTGATTTGAGTCTTCTCCCTATTTTTCTTGATGAGTCTGGCTAATGGTTTGTCAATTTTATTTATCTTCTCAAAGAACCAACTTTTAGTTTTATTGATCTTTGCTATCGTTTCCTTCATTTCGTTTTCATTTATTTCTGATCTGATCTTTATGATTTCTTTCCTTCTGCTAGCTTTGGGGTTTTTTGTTCTTTCTCTAATTGCTTTAGGTGCAGGGTCAGGTTGTTTACTCGAGATGTTTCCTGTTTCTTAAGGTGGGATTGTATTGCTAAAAACTTCCCCCTTAGAACTGCTTTTGCTGCGTCCCATAGGTTTTGGGCCATCATGTCTCCATTGTCATTTGTTTCTAGGTATTTTTTTATTTCCTCTTTGATTTCTTCAGTGATCACTTCGTTATTGAGTAATGTATTGTTTAGCCTCCATTTGTTTGTATTTTTTACAGATCTTTTCCTGTAATTGATGTCTAGTCTCATAGCATTGTGGTTGGAAAAGATACTTGATACAATTTCAATTTTCTTAAATTTACCAAGGCTTGATTTGTGACCCAAGATATGATATATCCTGGAGAATGTTCCATGAGCACTTGAGAAAAATATGTATTCTGTTGTTTTTGGATGGAATGTCCTATAAATATCAATTAAGTCCATCTTGTTTAATGTATCATTTAAAGCTTGTGTTTCCTTATTTATTTTCATTTTGGATGATCTGTCCATTGGTGAAAATGGGGTGTTAAAGTCCCCTACTATGAGTGTGTTACTGTCGATTTCCCCTTTTATGGCTGTTAGTATTTGCCTTATGTATTGAGGTGCTCCTATGTTGGGTGCATAAATATTTACAATTGTTATATCTTCTTCTTGGATCGATCCCTTTATCGTTATGTAGTGTCCTTCTTTGTCTCTTGTAATAGTCTTTATTTTAAAGTCTATTTTGTCTGATATAAGAATTGCTACTCCAGCTTTCTTTTGATTTCCATTTGCATGGAATATCTTTTTCCATCCCCTTACTTTCAATCTGTATGTGTCTCTAGGTCTGAAGTGGGTCTCTTGTAGACAGCATATATATGGGTCTTGTTTTTGTATCCATTCAGCCACTCTGTGTCTTTTGGTGGGAGCAATTAGTCCATTTACATTTAAGGTAATTATTGATATGTATGTTCCTATTCCCATTTCCTTAATTGCTTTGGGTTCGTTATTGTAGGTATATTCCTTCTGTTGTGTTTCTTGCCTAGAGAAGTTCCTTTAGCATTTGTTGTAAAGCTGGTTTGGTGGTGCTGAACTCTCTCAGCTTTTGCTTGTCTGTAAAGGTTTTAATTTCTCCATCAAATCTGAATGAGATCCTTGCTGGGTAGAGTAATCTTGGTTGCAGGTTTCTCTCCTTCATCACTTTAATTATGTCCTGCCACTCCCTTCTGGCTTGTAGAGTTTCTGCTGAGAGATCAGCTGTTAACCTGATGGGGATTCCCTTGTGTGTTCTTTGTTGCTTTTCCCTTGCTGCTTTTAATATGATTTCTTTGTGTTTAATTTTTGACAGTTTGATTAATATGTGTCTTGGTGTATTTCTCCTTGGATTTATTCTGTATGGGACTCTCTGTGCCTCCTGGACTTGATTAACTATTTCCTTTCCCATATTAGGGAAGTTTTCAACTATAATCTCTTCAAATATTTTCTCAGTCCCTTTCTTTTTCTCTTCTTCTTCTGGAACCCCTATAATTCGAATGTTGGTGTGTTTAATGTTGTCCCAGAGGTCTCTGAGACTGTCCTCTGTTCTTTTCATTCTTTTTTCTTTATTTTGCTCTGCAGCAGTTATTTCCACTATTTTATCTTCCACCTCACTTATCCGTTCTTCTGCCTCAGTTATTCTGCTATTGATCCCATCTAGAGTATTTTTCATTTCACCTATTGTGTTTTTAATCGATGCTTGATTCATCTTTAGTTCTCCTAGGTCCTTGTTAACTGTTTCTTGCATTTTGTCTATTCTATTTCCAAGATTTTGGATCTGGGAAATAGAATCTTGGATCATCTTTACTATCATTATTCTGAATTCTTTTTCAGGTAGTCTGCCTATTACCTCTTCATTTGTTAGGTCTGGTAGGTTTTTATCTCGCTCCTTCACCTGCTGTGTGTTTTTCTGTCTTCTCATTTTGCTTATCTTACTGTGTTTGAGGTCTCCTTTTTGCAGGCTGCAGGTTCGTAGTTCCCGTTGTTTTTGGTGTCTGTCCCCAATGGCTAAGTTTGTTTCAGTAGGTTGTGTAGGCTTCCTGGTGGGGGGGACTAGTGCCTGTGTTCTGGTGGTTGAGGCTCGATCTTGTCTTTCTGGTGGACAGGTCCACGTCTGGTGGTGTGTTTTGGGGTGCCTGTGGCCTTATTATGTTTTTAGGCAGCCTCTCTGTTAATGGGTGGGGTTGTGTTCCTGCCTTGCTTGTTGCTTGGTATAGCTTGACCAGCACTGTAGTTTGCTGGTCGTTGACTGAAGCTGGATGCTAGTGTTGAGATGGAGATCTCTGGGAGATATTCGCTGCTTGATATTATGTGGAGCTGGGAGGTCTCTTGTGGATCCGTGTCCTGAAGTTGGCTCTCCCACTTCAGAGGCACAGCACTGACTCCTGGCTGCAGCACCAAGAGCCTTTCATCCACCCGGCTCAGAATAACAGGGAGAAAAAGTAGAAAGAATTAGTAGAAGAAAGAGAGAGAGAGAGAAAGAAAGGAAAAGGAAAGAAAGGAAGGAAGGAAGGAAGGAAGGAAGGAAGAAAGAAAGAAAGAAAGGAGGGAGGGAGGGAGGAAGGATGGAAAGAAAGAAAGAAAGGAGGGAGGGAGGAATGAAAGGAAAAGGAAGAGTGAATGGAAGAAGGGATGAAGGAAGGAAAGAAAGAAAGAAAGGAGTGAGGGAGGGAGGAAGGAAAGTAAAAGAAAGAGTGAAAGGGAGAAGGGAGGGAGGGAGGGAGGAAGGAAGGAAAGAAAGAAAGACAGGAGTGAGGGAGGGAGGAAGGAAAGAAAAAGAAAGTGAAAGGAAGAAGCGTGGGAGGAGGGAGGGAGGAAAGAAGGACAGGAGGGATGGAGGGAGGGAGGAAGGAAAGAAAAAGAGTGAACGGAAGAAGGGAGCGAGGGAGGGAGGAAGGAATGAAAGAGAGAAAGAAGGAAAGGAGGGGCGGAGGGAGGGAGGGAGGAAGGGAAGGTAGGAAAAAAAGATAGAGCAGGTAAAGTAAAATAGAATAAAGTATGAAATATAGTAGCGTTATTAAAATTAAAAAGTAATTATTGAAAAAAAATGGACAGATAGAACCCTGGGACATATGGTGGAAGCAAAGCTATACAGAGAGAATCTCACACAGAAGAATACACATACACATTCACAAAAAGAGAGCAGGGGGAAAAAATCAAAAATCTTGCTCTCCAAGTCCACCTCCTCAATTTGGGATAATTCGTTGTAAAAAGAGGAAAAGGGCGAGAAGTCTGAAATCTTGCTCTCTAAGTCCACCTCCTTAATTTGGGATAATTCGTTGTAAAAAGAGGAAAAGGGGGGAAAGTCTTAAATCTTGTCCTCAAAGTCCACTTCCTCAATTTGGCATGATTCGCTGTCCATTCATGCACTCCACAGATGCAGGGCACATCAAGTGGACCGTGGAGCTTTAATCCGCTGCCTCCAAGGCTGCACAGAGAGATTTCCCTGTCTCTTCTCTGCTCTCACAGCTCCCGGGTCTCAGCCTTGGACCTGGCCCCACCTCTGCGCATCGGTCACCGGAGGGCGTCCGTTCTTCGCTCAGACAGGACGGGTTTAAAGGAGCCGCTGATTCAGGGGCTCTGGCTCACTCAGGCATAGGGGAGGGAGGGGCACACAGAGTGGGGCGGGCCTGCGGCGGCAGAGGCCGCTGTGACGTTGCACCAGACCGAGGTGCTCCGTGCGCTTTCCCGGGAAAGCCGTCCCCGGGTCCCGGGACCCCGGCAGTGGTGGGGTGCACAGGCCTCCCAGAAGGCAGGGCGGACAGTGACCCGTGCTCACACACAGGCCCCGCGGCGGTGGCAGCAGCAGCCCCAGCGTCCCACGCCGGTCTCCGGGGTCCGTGCCTCTACCCGCAGCTCGCGCCCATCTCCGGTGCTTCCCCAAGCAGCCCTCTTAATGCCCTCTCCTCACGCACCAGGAAACAAAAGGGAAGAAAAAGTCTCTTGCCTCTTCGGCAGCTCCAGACCCTTTCCCCGGACTCCCTCTGGGCTAGCCGTGGTGCACTAACCCCTTCAGGCTCTCTTCCTGCCGCCAGCCCCAGTCCTCTCCCTGCGCTCCGACTGAAAGCCGATACCGGAACCTCAGCTCCCAGCCCCGCCCGCCCCAGCGCCCGAGCAGACAAGCCTCTTGGGCAGGGGTGTGCCTGCGGGCACCGATCCAATGTCCCGGAATCTCTCCACTTTGCCCTCCAAACCCCTGTTGCTGTGCTCTCCTCTGCTACTCCGAAGCTTTCCCCCTCCGCCACCTGCAGTCTCCACCCGCGAAGGGGCTTGTAGTGTGGGGAAACCTTTCCTCCTTCACGGCTCCCTCCCACTGGTGCAGGTCCCGTCCCTATCCTATTGTCTCTGTTTATTCTTTTTTTCTTTTGCCCTACCCAGGTATGTGGGGAGTTTCTCGCCTTTTGTGGGATCTGAGGTCTTCTGTCAGCATTCAGTAGGTGTTCTGCAGGAGTTGTTCCACGTGTAGATGAATTTCTGATGTATCTGTGGGGAAGAAAGTGATCTCTGCATCTTACTCTTCCGCCATCTTCCTCCAGGTCCCATGGCTGGATTCTTAATGAACAAAACTGGGTTTCAGAATCCCTACTACTGAGTCAATTACAACTTCATTTAATAAGAAATCTCATCTCTTAGTAGGTCTCATAGCATTCTGAATGGTTATGATACATCTCTCTGCCACTTCCCTCATTCTAACTGTTTCCTATTAGAGCCTCGGGATGAGTCCTCCCCCCTTACCTGAAGCACCTAGTGCTAGGCAGGCCTCCTTCCTTTTGCAGGGAGGCCATGCTTGTACCCACATGCCACACCCAGTTCTGGAGGAGTCTGAGAAAGAAGGAGCCTCCAGGAGTAGATGGAGGAAATTCACTCCACCTTTCTCCTTTGAGGCTAATATTCACTATCGGATTCTGTGCTAAGGAAACGAAATGTCCTTCTCCTGTAGAAAGTCTGTCTTCCATCACTTGTGCCGGCCCTGTTTCTGTGTGCTGGGCAAGAAACACTGCATACAGTGAAGACAGAACCAAGAGATCTACCCCAGGGATTGAGCTCAGGGTAGGCACTGGCTCTGTCTGTCCTGTCCGTGATCCATCATTCATCATCGTTGTGACTCTTGGACAGTCACTTATCTCTCTAAATTTCCACACCCTCCACCATAACATATGGGTTACAGCCCCCCACTTTGCCCTCCCCTTCACCCCCAACAGGGCTGGGTGTCAGACATGATAATGGATATTCTCCATGAGCTGTAAAGCATTGTTCCCATGAAAAAGCTGAAGAGTAAGCTTGAATCCCCCTTTACTTGGAGCCGTCAAATCCCTTCTCTCCTTTCAACAGCTACGAAATATCCAGCTTCTTCTTGCCATCATTCAGGATTGAACACTTATAGAGCATTTGGGAAGCACTGGTCCTTTATTTTTCAAACATTTTACCTGCATTCAATCATTTTTGGCCACATGACATGATGCTAAAAGTAGGCCATATTAACATTTCTACATCTCAGAACAGGGAACTGAGGCAAAGAGGGATCTACATATCTTTCCCAAGTGCATGCTTCTTCTAATCGGGATTTGAATCCAGTCCATCAGTCATGGTCCCAATGGTTTGCTGACTTTCTAGACATTCTCAGTTAAATGAAGATATTTGCCCACAATACCTGTCTGTTGGGTGTTTTCACTGCATACCAAACTGCAAGATCTTCCTAAATCCAACTTTGATTCAGGAGGCTCTTCTGGGCCGCTGGTGAGGAAAGGGACCAAAGGATTGAACTGTGAATAAATTATTGCTTATTTCCCCATGGTCTTCTGCCAGCAAGATGTCAATAGTTGTCTCTATTGTAATGCATTTCCCAGGATGCTGCTCCCAGAATGCGAGAAGAAGAAACACTCATCAGAGGTCAAGAATATCAACCCCAGGCTGGCTGAAAAAGATCCGGATCCGGCCACATTTTAGGGTGCACCCTATAAATGACCCAGCTGAAGGTACTGTGGAAAATGTCTCATTCGGTTCACTCAAGAATAATTATTCTAGTTGATTCAGTGCCTCATATTGAAGAAAAAGCTATGAAATATTAAGCAGTATTCTTCTTTTATTCCATGTGTTCACATTGAAACTTACTAAACCAGATGGTACTGTTTTAACGATGGAAGTAAACATTCATTTAAAATTCAACATTTGGTTCATGTTTAAGAGTGAAGGTGGAGACTTCCGGGTAAGATGGCGGAAGAGTAAGACGCGGAGATCACCTTCCTCCCCACGGATACACCAGAAATACAGCTACACGTGGAACAACTCCTACAGAACACCTACTGAACGCTGGCAGAAACCCCAGACCTCCCAAAAGGCAAGAAACTCCCCACATACCTGGGTAGGGCAAAGCGGAGAGATCCGCACACAGAGGATCGGTGCCGAGCGGCACTCACCAGCCCGAGAGGCTTGTCTGCTCACCCGCCGGGGTGCGCAGCACTGGAAGCTGAGGCTCGGGCTTCGGTCAGAGCGCAGGGAGAGGACTGGGGCTGGCGGCCAGAACTCAGCCTGAAAGGGGCTAATGTGCCACAGCTAGCCGGGAGGGAGTCCGTGAAAACTCTGGAGCTGCCGAAGAGGCAAGAGACTTTTTCTTCCCTCTTGGTTTCCTGGTGCGCGAGGAGAGGGGATTAAGAGCGCTGCTTAAAGGGGCTCCACAGACGGGCGCGAGTCGCGACTGAAAGCGCGGAGCCCAGTGACGGGCGTGGGACGCTGGGGCTGCTGCTGCCGCCGCCAAGAAGCCTGTGTGCGAGCGCAGGTCACTGCCCACACCGCCCTTCCGGGAGCCTGTGCAGCCCGCCACTGCTGGGGTCCCGGGATCCAGGGGCGGCTTCCCTGGGAGAACGCACGGCGCGCCTCGGGCTGGTGCAACGTCACGCCGACCTCTGCCGCTGCAGGCTCGCCCCGCACTCCATGCCCCTCCCTCCCTCCCGGCCTGAGTGAGCAAGAGTCCCCGAAGAGGCTGCTCCTTTAACCCTGTCCTATCTGAGTGAAGAGCAGACGCCCTCCGGCTACCTACACGCAGAGGCGGGGCCAAATCCAAAGCTGAGACCCAGGAGCTGTGAGAACAAAGAAGAGAAAGGGAAACCTCTCCCAGCAGCCTCAGTAGCAGCGGATTAAAGCTCCACAATCAACTTGATGTATCCTGCATCTGTGGAATACATGAATAGACAACACATCATCCCAAATTGAGGAGCCTGGAGTCAGTGCTGTGCCTCTGAGGTGGGAGAGCCAACTTCAGGACACTGGTCCACAAGAGACCTCCCAGCTCCACATAATATCAAACGGCGAAAATCTTCCAGAGATCTCCATCTCAACACCAGCACCCAGCTTCACTCAACGACCAGCAGGCTACAGTGCTGGACACCCTGAGCCAAACAACTAGCAAGACAGGAACACAACGCCACCCATTAGCAGAGAGGTGGCCTAAAATCATAAAAAGTCCACAGACACCCCAAAACACACCACCAGACGTGGACCTGCCCACCAGAAAGACAAGATCCAGCCTCATCCACCAGAACACAGGCACTAGTCCCCTCCACCAGGAAGCCTACACAACCCACTAAACCAACCTTAGCCACTGGGGACAGACACCAAAAACAACAGGAACTACGAACCTGCAGCCTGCAAAAAGGAGACCCCAAACACAGTAACATAAGCAAAATGAGAAGACAGAAAAACACACAGCAGGAGAAGGAGCAAGATAAAAACCCACCAGACCTAACAAATGAAGAGGTAATAGGCACTCTACCTGAAAAAGAATTCAGAATAATGATGGTAAAGATGATCCAAGATTCTATTTCCCAGATCCAAAATCTTGGAAATAGAATAGACAAAATGCAAGAAACAGTTAACAAGGACCTAGAAGAACTAAAGATGAATCAAGCATCGATTAAAAACACAATAAATGAAATAAAAAATACTCTAGATGGGATCAATAGCAGAATAACTGAGGCAGAAGAACGGATAAGTGAGGTGGAAGATAAAATAGTGGAAATAACTGCTGCAGAGCAAAATAAAGAAAAAAGAATGAAAAGAACAGAGGACAGTCTCAGAGACCTCTGGGACAACATTAAACGCACCAACATTCGAATTATAGGGGTTCCAGAAGAAGAGAAATAGAAAGGGACTGAGAAAATATTTGAAGAGATTATAGTTGAAAACTTCCCTAATATGGGAAAGGAAATAGTTAATCAAGTCCAGGAGGCACAGAGAGTCCCATACAGAATAAATCCAAGGAGAAATACGCCAAGACACATATTAATCAAACTGTCAAAAATTAAACACAAAGAAATCATATTAAAAGCAGCAAGGCAAAAACAACAAATAACACACAAGGGAATCCCCATCAGGATAACAGCTGATCTCTCAGCAGAAACTCTACAAGCCAGAAGGGAGTGGCAGGACATACTTAAAGTGATGAAGGAGAAAAACCTGCAACCAAGATTACTCTACCCAGCAAGGATCTCATTCAGATTTGATGGAGAAATTAAAACATTTACAGACAAGCAAAAGCTGAGAGAGTTCAGCACCACCAAACCAGCTTTACAACAAATGCTAAAGGAACTTCTCTAGGCAAGAAACACAACAGAAGGAATATACCTACAATAATGAACCCAAAACAATTAAGAAAATGGGAATAGGAACATACATATCGATAATTACCTTAAATGTAAATGGATTAAATGCTCCCACCAAAAGACACAGAGTGGCTGAATGGATACAAAAACAAGACCCATCTATATGCTGTCTACAAGAGACCCACTTCAGACCTAGAGACACATACAGACTGAAAGTAAGGGGATGGAAAAAGATATTCCATGCAAATGGAAACCAAAAGAAAGCTGGAGTAGCAGTTCTCATATCAGACAAAATAGACTTTAAAATAAGGACTACTAGAAGAGACAAAGAAGGACACTACATAATGATCAAGGGATCGATCCAAGAAGAAGATATAACAATTGTAAATATTTATGCACCAAACATAGGAGCACCTCAATACATAAGGCAAATACTAACAGCCATAAAAGGAGAAATCGACAGTAACACAATCATAGTAGGGGACTTTAACACCCCACTTTCACCAATGGACAGATCATCCAAAATGAAAATAAATAAGGAAACACAAGCTTTAAATGATACATTAAACAAGATGGACTTAATTGATATTTATAGGACATTCCATCCAAAAACAACAGAATACACATTTTTCTCAAGTGCTCATGGAACATTCTCCAGGATAGATCATATCTTGGGTCACAAATCAAGCCTTGGTAAATTTAAGAAAATTGAAATTGTATCAAGTATCTTTTCCAACCACAATGCTATGAGACTAGATATCAATTACAGGAAAAGAGCTGTAAAAAATACAAACACATGGAGGCTAAACAATACACTACTTAATAACGAAGTGATCACTGAAGAAATCAAAGAGGAAATTTAAAAATACCTAGAAACAAATGACAATGGAGACACGACGACCCAAAACCTATGGGATGCAGCAAAAGCAGTTCTAAGAGGGAAGTTTATAGCAATACAATCCCACCTTAAGAAACAGGAAACATCTCGAATAAACAACCTAACCTTGCACCTAAAGCAATTAGAGAAAGAAGAACAAAAACATCCCAAAGTTAGCAGAAGGAAAGAAATCATAAAAATCAGATCAGAAATAAATGAAAAAGAAATGAAGGAAACGATAGCAAAGATCAATAAAACTAAAAGCTGGTTCTTTGAGAAGATAAACAAAATTGATAAACCATTAGCCAGACTCATCAAGAAAAAAAGGGAGAAGACTCAAATCAATAGAATTAGAAATGAAAAAGGAGAAGTAACAACTGACACTACAGAAATACAAAAGATCATGAGAGATTACTACAAGAAACTCTATGCCAATAAAATGGACAACCTGGAAGAAATGGACAAATTCTTAGAAATGCACAACCTGCCAAGACTGAATCAGGAAGAAATAGAAAATATGAACAGACCAATCACAAGCACTGAAATTGAAACTGTGATAAAAAATCTTCCAACAAACAAAAGCCCAGGACCAGATGGCTTCACAGGCGAATTCTATCAAGCATTTAGAGAAGAGCTAACACCTATCCTTCTGAAACTCTTCCAAAATATAGCAGAGGGAGGAACACTCCCAAACTCATTCTACGAGGCCACCATCACCTTGATACCAAAACCAGGCAAGGATGTCACAAAGAAAGAAAACTACAGGCCAATCTCACTGATGAACATAGATGCAAAAATCCTCAACAAAATACTAGCAAACAGAATCCAACAGCACATTAAAAGGATCATACACCATGATCAAGTGGGGTTTATTCCAGGAATGCAAGGATTCTTCAATATACGCAAATCAATCAACGTGATACACCATATTAACAAATTGAAGGAGAAAAACCATATGATCATCTCAATAGATGCAGAGAAAGCTTTCGACAAAATTCAACACCCATTTATGATAAAAACCCTGCAGAAAGTAGGCATAGAGGGAACTTTCCTCAACATAATAAAGGCCATATATGACAAACCCACAGCCAGCATCGTCCTCAATGGTGAAAAACTGAAACCATTTCCACTAAGATCAGGAACTAGACAAGGTTGCCCACTTTCACCACTCTTATTCAACCTAGTTTTGGAAGTTTTAGCCACAGCAATCAGAGAAGAAAAGGAAATAAAAGGAATCCAAATCGGAAAAGAAGAAGTAAAGCTGTCACTGTTTGCAGATGACATGAGACTATACATAGAGAATCCTAAAGATGCTACCAGAAAACTACTAGAGCTAATCAATGAATTTGGTAAAGTTGCAGGATACAAAATTAATGCACAGAAATCTCTGGCATTCCTATATACTGATGATGAAAAATCTGAAAGTGAAATCAAGGAAACACTCCCATTTACCATTGCAACAAAAAGAATAAAATATCTATGAATAAACCTACCTAAGGACACAAAAGACCTGTATGCAGAAAATTATAAGACACTGATGAAAGAAATTAAAGATGATACAAATAGATGGAGAGATGTACCATGTTCTTGGATTGGAAGAATCAACATTGTCAAAATGACTCTACTACCCAAAGCAATCTACAGATTCAATGCAATCCCTATCAAACTACCACTGGCATTTTTCACAGAACTAGAACAAAAAATTTCACAATTTGTATGGAAACACAAAAGACCCCGAATAGCCAAAGCAATCTTGAGAACGAAAAATGGAGCTGGAGGAATCAGGCTCCCTGACTTCAGACTCTACTACAAAGCTACAGTAATCAAGACAGTATGGTACTGGCACAAAAACAGAAAGATAGATCAATGGAACAGGATAGAAAGCCCAGAGTTAAACCCACGGACATATGGTCACCTTATCTTTGATAAAGGAGGCAGGAATGTACAGTGGAGAAAGGACAGTCTCTTCAATAAGTGGTGCTGGGAAAACTGGATAGGGACATGTAAAAGTATGAGATTAGATCACTCCCTAACACCATACACAAAAATAAGCTCAAAATGGATTAAAGACCTAAATGTAAGGCCAGAAACTATCAAACTCTTAGAGGAACACATAGGCAGAACACTCTATGACATAAATCACAGCAAGATCCTTTTGGACCCACCTCCTAGAGAAATGGAAATAAAGACAAAAATAAACACATGGGACCTAATGAAACTTAAAAGCTTTTGCACAGCAAAGGAAACCATAAACAAGACCAAAAGACAACCCTCAGAATGGGAGAAAATATTTGCAAATGAAGCAACTGACAAAGGATTAATCTCCAAAATTTATAAGCAGCTCATGCAGCTCAATAACAAAAAAACAAACAACCCAATCCAAAAATGGGCAGAAGACCTAAATAGACATTTCTCCACAGAAGATATACAGACTGCCAACAAACACATGAAAGGATGCTCAACATCTTTACTCATTAGAGAAATGCAAATCAAAACTACAATGAGATATCATCTCACACCAGTCAGAATGGCCATCATCAAAAAATCTAGAAACAATAAATGCTGGAGAGGGTGTGGAAAAAAGGGAACACTCTTGCACTGCTGGTGGGAATGTGAATTGGTACAGCCGCTATGGAGAACGGTATGGAGGTTCCTTAAAAAACTACAAATAGAACTACCATATGACCCAGCAATCCCACTACTGGGCATATACCCTGAGAAAACCATAATTCAAAAAGAGACATGTACCAAAATGTTCATAGCAGCCCTATTTACAATAGCCCGGAGATGGAAACAACCTAAGTGTCCATCATCGGATGAATGGATAAAGAAGATGTGGCACATATATACAATGGAATATTACTCAGCCATAAAAAGAAATGAAATTGAGCTATTTGTAATGAGGTGGATAGACCTAGAGTCTGTCATACAGAGTGAAGTAAGTCAGAAAGAGAAAGACAAATACTGTATGCTAACACATATATATGGAATTTAAGAAAAAAAAATGTCATGAAGAACATAGGGGTAAGACAGGAATAAAGACACAGACCTACTAGAGAATGGACTTGAGGATATGGGGAGGGGGGAGGGTAAGCTGTGACAAAGTGAAAGAGCGGCATGGACATATATACACTACCAAACGTGAGGTAGATAGCTAGTGGGAAGAAGCCGCATAGCACAGGGAGGTCAGCTCGGTACTTTGTGACCGCCTGGAGGGGTGGGATAGGGAGGGTGGGAGGGAGACGCAAAAGGGAGGGGTTATGGAAACATATGTATATGTATAACTGATTAAATTTGTTATAAAAAAAATGGGAGAAAATAAAAAATATATGCATTAAAAAAAAAGAAAAAGAGTGAAGGTGGTCTCTAGTTATGGTTTAGACATTAGCTGATTTTTGAACTTTAGCAAGAACACATCCCTCCCTGAAACCATGTTTTGAGATTTCTTTAAATTATTAGACATTATTTAGAACAGGATTATATTGACATAAATGTTGTACATGCAATACAGAAAATTCCTGTATCCTATCGCTCCAGTTTCAGCTATTAATAATATATAACATAGGTGGAGTACATTTGTTACAATTAGTGAAACAATGTAAGAATATTTTTACTAATGAAAAGTCCCTAGTTCACCTCAGAGTCACCCCTTGTGTTGTTATATTCAATGATATTTGAAATATGTACAATATTATTTGTCACCATTATGGTGCCATACAGAAATGTGTACACTAATGTTCATAGTAGCATTATTCTTAGTAGCCAAAAGATACAAACAATCGAAAGTCTATGAGGTGATGAATGGATAAATAAAATGTGATATATACACAGAATGGAATAATTTTCAACCATAAAAAGGAATTAAAGATTGACTTATGCTACAAAATGAATGATCCAAATAATATAAAGAATATATTATTGTTAGTGAAATAAGGCAGGCGCAGAAAGACAAATATTATATGATTCCACTCTATGAGGTACCTAGTGTAGGCAAACTCACAGACACCGGAAGCAGAAATTACCAAGGTCAGGAGGCAGGAGTAAGGTGGATTATGATTTAATGGGTACAGAGGTTACGTTGAAATGATGAAAAAGTTTAAGATGTAGATTGTGTTGATGGCTACACAGCATTGTGAAAGTAAGAAATGCTAGTGAACTGTCTACTTAAAAATTATGACAAGCATAAATATGTATATTTCATCACAATAAAATAAGTCAAAAATCCAACAGAATGGACGATGAATGAAGGAGCATCATATTTGATTAGAAGGAAGCTGAAAGAGTCTTGTAACATTTCAAGAAGAAGAGGGATTTGGAGGGACTTTGAAATGGGCAGAGGGGCCGTGGGACTCTATACTGAAACATAGTGCAATGTTAGTGTTTAAGCTTTTTCAGACTGACACTTTCAAATTGATTAGGTTCCCTACAGCTAGAAAGCTAAAGGTTCTCTTCCTCATTTCTGAAATATTCCTCCCCTTTACCTTCCTCCACCCACCAGGGAGGTTTGTCCAACAGCACCTCAGTCCACACTCAGTAACCACCTGCATCCATACACTCCCACCCTGTGTCCACATTAACGAGGCTCTCTGAGTAATTCCTGAGCAGCATCACCAGTGTCCTGACACTTACTCTGTGTCCTCCTAGAGCCCCATGAGGACCGGTTGGAGGGACTGCCCCATGCGAGGGCAGTTGAAGAGGCTCCTTCTACCTCCAGGGTAAGCTCCCCTTATTTATCAGAGATTAAAAGTTTGCTTCATTTCTTTCTTTTCCAATTGATTTCAGATATGAAGATCTACAATGTTCAAGACAGCTGATGTATACAATTTTGCTTGGTTGGATGAATGCTGATTGAAGGTCTTTCCCAACAGATAACTCATTCAAAAGGCCATTTAAAAAATGGCTACATCAGTTAGAAACTGTAGAGTCAGACACACTTTCCTCAGCAGAAAATTTCCCTCCTTGAAATAGACTTTTGTATTTGCTCCTCAAAGTGGACCTGAGAGATCTTCCAGGCAAAGCTCCAGCCTTTCCCACAGCTGTCTTCTCTGGTTTCTTTTGGGGCCATTGACTCAACAACAGTTTCCCATTTGGTTTTCTGAGGACAAAAAAAGAGATGAAATACCTGTGTCCGCAGAGCACAGTCTGCTGAGATCCTTACACTGTTTTCTCTTCTCTAATCACAGGTGGATTGGACAGCAAACAAAACCGGTATGTATTCAGAGTTTACCCCTGTGCTGAGGAACAATCTAGATGATGAAGACGGTGGGACACTCTTGCTGGCTTTGCTTGGAGAGACACCCTGATTCAGAGTCCCTACAGGGATGAGGGCTGGGGGTGTAGAGCTAGAGACTGATTTCCCAGTAAAGAGCCATGCCCAAGTTCTATGGTCCTGGAAGCAACTGCATCATTTAGATGATGTGGGTTTGTGTGTATCAGGGTTGAGGTGGGGTCCATGTGTGAGCCTATGTGGTGTGATTGTGAACCTGCATGCGTGAGCGTGTGTGTGTTTCCTGAGGAGATATTTCCCTCTTACACAGCACAATTCACCTGTCAACAAAGCTCATCACCACTGCACACTGTCTGTCCACAACCTTGTTCTTCCCTCAACACAGCTGTTGCCCAGATTTGGTTAATATTCCTTTTCCTCAGAAGGAGATGGTGCAGAGATAAATGTTCTCAGCTCTTGACCTCCTAAGTGGAAAAGCCAAACTGAGAACCCAGGGATGGATCCCCATGTGGGTGCTCTGTATCCCTGACCTGCACTTACCACTCAGCCAAGGGATCCTCAGTCATGGAGCAAGGGTGTCCCTGCATCCGTATCCTTGGCTGGAAGTCCTAGCATCTCCAAAGGTCCAGACCTTGCCCATCAGGTGGCCTTATGGTCACAGAATCCAGGGCAGCTATGGGTGGACTTATCAGTTGACTTTGGCACAGTCATTAATGTGAAATTCACCTCAAGACCTGCATTCTCCTGGTCAGCTCACAGATTCTGAGAGGTGTGAGACCCCATGTATACAGTACAGGTCATATCTGTCAGTGCTGGTGTCATTGCTTAAACAAGGCCAAAAGCAGATAAGAATCGGGGATATTTTATTGTATTGGATAACATTACCATAAGCTTTAGAATTGGTCAATTCCTGTAGTCCACAAGCAAGGACTCAAATTGGAACCTGGCTATTAGCCTGTACAGTTCTCCTGCACAGCTGGGTTAGAGACAGGCTGTGCTCAGTCTGGGCTCCCTCTTCATAACAAAGTGTCCCACTTATGGAACAGCTCCCTAGAGTATGGACAGCCCCTGACTCAGTGGGCATACGTACATTGTATAGAAAACAAAGACTGGGAGAAAAATATGATACGATTGATAGTGGCTGTATCTAAATGGTAGGATTTCAGTTTTGTCAAATCTTCTGTATTTGATTTTCTTTAAGACAAGTGATTAGTGAATAAATATAGCATATTTTGTCTAGGATTGTATTCAGTCCTTTAATAGAGGTTGCTGTTAATCAAGTATAAAATATCATACAACAAAAGACCTGACAAATGCAGGAGCTGGCATTGTGGATGCTGGGGAAAGAGTGATCTGGGAAGAATCAAGAGACAGTGGCAATTTAGCAGAAGCTCAAAAGAGGCAGGATGGGTCATGGGTCTGTGTCATTAAAACAGAGCATGCATTTTAGTGTTTACCATTTTTTAGATCGACCCTTCCCTTCTGATTAGGCTCCCCTTATCTAGAAAGCCAAAGCTCTGTTTTCATTTCCTTCCTCTTGTCCTTTGCCTTATTTCATCCCCCAAAGAGGATGGCCCAACACCAGCTCAGCCCACACTTACTGACCTCCCACTTCCATACACACCACCCCATGTCTTCATCAAGAAGAAAGCCCTTGAGTAATTCCTGAGCAGCATCACCAGTGTCCTGACAGTTACTCTGTGTCCCTCCAGCTCTCCCTGAGGATGTGGCGGATGACCTGCAGCGTGATAGGACAGAAGAAAAGCCTCCGTGGATCCCCAAGGTAAGCTGGATTTTTTCTGGTCTGAGATAGAAATATTGCTTTATTTCTCTTTCAATAGAATTGAGTTATGAATATTTGAGGGTATTCCTTCCAGATACATACAATTCCCTTGGTTGGGAGAATGTGGAGTGAGAGTCTATTACCAACACATGGTGCCTGATTCCACAGGACATTAAAATTGACAGCATCCATTACAGCCTGTAGAGTATGGAGCTCTCTCTCCTGCAGCGATTTTTCCTCTAGGAAAAGAATTCTGTAATTTCCAACCTAAATGGACTTGGAAGTTCCATCCTCCCAGCAAAGTTCTTGCCTTTCAGCCTGAGTAGGTTTGCTCTGATAACCCTTGCTGGGTTCCCTGGACCACTGTTTCTTATGAGGTTTTCTACTGTCAGCAAATGAACAAAAGACCTGAGCATCACTGTGATCTTATCCTCATAGTGTTTTCTCTTCTGTAATTGCAGGTGGCCTTCCCAGAACGTGAAAACGGTATGTATTCTGGAATCAGTCACTTGGGGAGGAAGAACTTGGAAGATGAGAAAGTGGGACATTCTTGCTGGTTTTAGTGTAGAGGGCAAACTGATTGCAAATTTGTGCTGGGAATGAGAGTAGGGGTCCTGGTGATAGAAAGTGATTTACAAGTAATGGAACCAATTATTTTAGTCCCAGGAAGAAGCTGTATTACGGTTAGGTGGTGTAGGTTTGTGTGCATGAGACTGGGTGTGTGTGTATGTGAAATGAGTGGGATGATTCTGTGAGTATGTGAACTTTTTGTGTTGTGTTTCCCTTGATTTATGTTCCCCTAAACATCACTGTTACTGGTGCCAACTTTCTAAAAAATATTCCCATCACCACTGCATCATGAATGGGTATGGATATAAAAGTAAATAAACTGTACACTTTCATTGTGTGCATTGATTTTATACCAACTGAGACGCATTTAACCTGGAAAACAAATCCTATCACCACTCAGGCAAATGTTTACTGGATTCTTTTTTTTTTTTTTTTTTTTTGGCTGTGTCGGGTCTTCGTTGCAGTGCGAGGGCTTCTCATTTTGGAGGCTTCTGTTGTTCCAGAGCATCGGTTCTAGGTGCATGGGCTTCAATAGTTGTGGCACATCTGCTCTGTAGTTGTGACTTGCGGGCTCTAGAGCACAGGCTTAGTAGTTGTGGTGCACGGACTTAGTTGCTCCATGGCTGGATCCTTAAGGAACACAACTGGGTTTCAGAGTCCCTACTACTGGGTCAGTTACAATTTCATTTAATAAGAAATCTCATCTCTTAGTAGGTCTCATAGCATTCTGAATGGTTATGATACATCTCTCTGCCACTTCCCTCATTCTAACTGTTTCCTATTAGAGCCTCGGGATGAGTCCTCCCCCCTTCCCTGAAGCACCTAGTGCAAGGCAGGCCTCCTTCCTTTTGCAGGGAGCCCATGCTTGTACCCACATGCCACACCCAGTTCTGGAGGAGTCCGAGAAAGAAGGAGCCTCCAGGAGTAGATGGAGGATATTCACTCCACCTTTCTCCTTTGAGGCTAATATTCACTATTGGATTCTGTGCTAAGGAAACGAAATGTCCTTCTCCTGTGGAAAGTCTGTCTTCCATCACTTGTGCCGGCCCTGTTTCTGTGTGCTGGGCAAGGAACACTGCATACAGTGAAGACAGATCCAAGAACTCTACCCCAGGGTGTGAGCTTATGGTGGGTACTGGCTCCCTTCCCAGGAGGGCGGACAGGAGGTTGTGCTTTGCAAGGTGGGACAGAGAAACCAAGCAGTGTGACAAGAACATCCCCACTCATGTTGCTGTGCAAACTGCCAGATGGAGTAGGTTCTTGGTATTTTCTGAAGGCTTTTGCAAGCAAAGAAGTCTGGGAGTAAAGTCGTTTAAAACATGGAAAGTTATACTTAAAAATTTTTTTTCGATAGTGAGTCCTTTGAGAAATACATACTTGAATAGAATATGATTGCCTTATATGTGTCAATATTTTCCCCACCAAAGAAAAAACTGAAAATGCTTGATTGTAAAATATCATTTGTTTACCCAAGAGACTGTCTATGAGTAAAGTTGTTCTAGAAATCCTCAATCCCTAGGTCGTAGTTTGCTGATGGTGCTGAGGGGAACCCTGGTGTGCAATTCAGTGCCTGCTACTCACAGGGAGGCTCTTAAGAACTTAGAGACCCACCCAGTGAACAACATATGTGAGAACAGGAATGGAGCCTTGGGATGGACTTGAAGAGGGAAATGCTTTAGAGAAGTGGAAGGAGATACAGGAAGGACACCTGAGCCATGGGGAGTCAGGGGTGTTTGGTTTAGAGATCAAGGAAAAGTGTACTCCTGAGCACAGCCTGGGCCACACTTAGGATGCTATTGGCACTTCTGGTTAAATGGGGAAGAGAAAGGACATCCACTCTTGCTGGAGTGAACTCTGGAGAGATGTCTTCTTTAAAGCCTGGGGAGAGGACCTTCTCTCCCATTATCTCCTGATACCTGTGTACATTCGAGACCCTTCCTGCTTTCTTCTTTCCCTCTGTTGACTCCCTTTCCTTATTTTTCTTCTTTTTTCCCCTTTTTCCACTTTGTATTTATTTTACATATGTATATTTTATTGTTGTAAAAGTACTCATACAATGAAATCCAACGTCTTAACAAGTTTTGAAATGTCCAGGCAGTCCTGTTGACTACATGCACCTTGTTGTACAGCATGTGTCTAGAACTTTTCCATTTTGCAAATAACACATTCTAACCATTGAACAGAGACTTCCCATGTCAATCTCCTGCCAGCTCTTGGAACCACCCTTCTATTCTCTGCTTCTCGGTGTTTTCTTTCAGTTTTTTACCTTCCGTGACTGGCTTATTTCACTCTTACAAATGTCCCCAAGTTCTTTCGTGTTTCTGCAAATGGCAGGATTTCCTTCTTTTTCAAAGACTGAATGACATTCCACTGTATGTGGACACCACATTTTCTTTATTTAATTCATCTTCCCATGGACACTAGACAGTTTTCCTATGTTGTGTATTGTGTATAATGCTGCAATGGACATGAGATTGTAGATATCTCTTGGACATTCTTGTTTTATCTCCTTTGTATACAAAGCTAAATGAGTGACTGGTGGATTTTATGAGAGTTCTCTTAATAATTTTTGGGGGACCTCCATTCTCTTTTCCATAATGGCTACACCATTTTACATTACTACAGGGTACAAAACAGGGTATAGAAGTTCCACTTCTTCACATCTTTGCCAGCATCCAGTAATTTTCTTTCTTTTCTTCTTCTTCTTCTTCTTTTTTTTTTTGCAGTACAAGGGCCTCTCATTTTTGTGAGGTCTCCCGTTGCAGAGCACAGGCTCCAAACGCACAGGCTCGGCGTCCATGGTTTATAGGCCCAGCTGCTCAGTGGCATGTGGGATCCTCCCAGATCGGGGCACGAACACGTGTCCCCTGCATCAGCAGGCGGACTCTCAACCACTGTGCCACCAGGGAAGCCCTAATTGTCTTTTTATAATACACATCCTAACAGGTGTGAGTGATATCTCCTTGTGGCTTGATTTCTATTTCCCTGATGTTTAGCGATGTTGAGCAAATTTTCATATGTAGATTGACCACTTGTATGTCTTTATGGAGAAATTTCTACTGAAGCTTTTTACCCTTTCTTTTTTTTTGCGGTATGCGGGCCTCTCACTGTTGTGGCGTCTCTCGCTGCGGAGCACAGGCTCCGGTTGCGCAGGCTCAGCGGCCATGGCTCAAGGGCCCAGCCGCTCTGCGGCATATGGTATCCTCCAGGACCAGGGCACGATCCCATATCCCCTGCATCGACAGGCGGACTCTCAACCACTGCGCCACCAGGGAGGCCCTACCCATTTTTAAACTCAGTTATTTGCCTGCTGCTTTTTTGAAATTGACTTGTAGTAGTTTCTTATATATTCTGGATATTGGTCCCTTATTCAGATACAAGGTTTACACATATTTCCACCAATCCTATAGGTTGCCTTTTCATGCTGTTGATTGTTGAAGAGACTATCCTTTCTTCACTTGGTAATCTTAGAACCTTGGCCAAGATCAGTTGGCCATATATATGTGAGTCTATTGGGGTCTCTCTATTAGATTTCATTGGTCTATCTCACTGTCTTGATGCCAGTAGCAGACTGTTTTGACTACTGTGGCATTGTTATGTGTTTTGAGTTCAGGAAGTGTTAATATCCATCGTTGCTCTTTGCTCTCAAGATTGTTTTACCTACTTGGGGGGTTTCATATGTATTTTTGGATTCTGTCCACTTCTATAATGACATGGAATATTGTGGGTTGTTGCAATATATGTGTACATCACTTTATGTAGTATAGAAATGCCAACAGTATTTAATAATCCAGTCTATGAACATGGTATGTCATTCAAATTACTTGTCTCTTCTTTAATTTCTTTCCGCAATGTCCTGTAGTTTTCAGTATACAAATTTTTCACCTCCTAAGGGGTCTTTTCCACTGACTTCCTCAGGTCTTCTAGAGTCAGGGGTGAGAAGGATGGACTCATGCAGAGAGTGAAATCCCTCCCTCCCCTCTGCACCTACTCTCTGATTATGTCTAATACAGGTGTACTGGCCATGCCCTTCACCTCTGTCTACAAGTGGGCCCCTTGCTGGGAATTCCTCTTGGATCTGAGTGTTGACTGTACTATTTCAGTGTCCACAAGGACTCTCCCAATGCCTGGCGTGAGTCCAAGAGTCCAAGATATACATACATACGAATGATCAGATCAGGCCATCAAATTTTCTGCAGTAAAGAACAACCAGGGGAGGTGTGGCTGGTTGCCTCTTTCTCATCTTTGGATTTCTTAGAGCTGAGCTTTCCAGTGTGGTAGCCACTAACCAAATGTGTCTATTTATGATTAATTTAGTTCAAACAATAATTAACTCATTCTATTAAAAAATGCAAAAAACACACAATTGCTTGGTCACACTAGCCATGTTTCAAGTGTGTCTGTAACATCTGGAATTTCAGGTTGGTAAGGTTGACGGTGAAAGCTATAAATGGGTCTATAGAAGTGAGGGGTCGAAAGGTGATTTTCTCAGCATCTCTCCCTCATTTGAAATTTTCAACGGTGATCAATATCTTATTGAAGGACTCTGTCTGCTCAGAGCACAGGGGAGGTCTGAGAACCTGGAGGGAAGACCAGGGGGAGGCTGTGTGAGCCAGCAAGTCGAGTAGGAGAAATGGGTGGGTCAACTTGTATAATAACTTTATGCTCATGGTTGTGTTTCTACAGAATGCATCGTGGAGAGCATACATAACAGCGATGCTGATGACGATTCACGTAGCGAACAACTCTCAGGTAGGATCTAAAGCGAGACAATTCCTAGAACACTTGGTTTCCACCCGGTTCTTTAGAAACTAAGGAAGGTGAATATGAAATCAGGAAGAAGAAGGAAATATGTGTAGAATTCTGATTTGTTCTTTCCAAATTTTAATGATATAATAGAGTTATGTTGTCCATGTCCTTTGACTGTACTGTGCTTATAGTCATCTTTTCTTGCTTTGCCATTCAGAAATTTTCTTTCTCACAAGACTACTCTTTCATTGCTTTTTCACTGCCAAAGATGAGAACTTCATTTCTGTTTGGTATCTGGAGGGTATTTTGCACCAGGGATTTTGGTTTCCTTTTTACCTTCACGTATGATGGCCATATCCTAGTGGGAACAAAACTCTCATAGTCACTTGACACTGGAGAACAAGTTCTTATAGTGAGTGTCAGGTGGTGGATGAGACTTGAACTCTCTCCCTCTACACTTTCAGGACTTGTAGCTTCACCTTACTTTTGTCCTCACTGTTTACTCCTCATGGAAAGGGCACTCCCAGAAGTGGATGAGTCAGAGAACACATGCTGTTCATGTGCTCAGTCTCCTCATTTTATCCTCAGCACCTCCCAAGGCTGATGTGCTGACATGCTTCCATTTGAGAGGGCTCCACATCCAGCTGCCCCTAAAGACCCTTCATGGCCGGCAGGAATTGTAGAGGACTGTGTGAAGGGGCTGCTGGGCTCGCTTCACACACTGGCTGTCACAGCCCTGCTAACCTGGTCTCCTGGAATTCACCAGGCCGAGGACAGAGACTCAGGGCAGCAGGACCCAGGGTCACTGCTCTTCTTACAACCCACTGCTCCATCCAGACAGCTCTGCCCCTGCTCCCCACACTCCAGTCCTGGTCCAGTCCTCTCACCTTTCCTCAGGCCTGCCTTGGTCTTATCCTTCCCAGTTCTTCCAAGGCTGGGGTAAACCCTGGCACGTGCTGTGTGTTTATGAGGCTTTCCGTGCTATAGAACTTTTGTTTCTGTGTTGCAGACTGAGGGAATTCGGACAAGATACTTTTAACTCTAATATTGCTTTCATCCTCTCTAAGGGGCTAAGAGACTTATGGAGTTGTTTTGATGTACGTAAGGTTAGCTCAGGCACAGGACACTTACTTGTTTTGTGAAGTTGGTTGCATATCTAGGCTATTGTGGAGAATGCTGCAATGAACCTCAGTTCATCTCATTGTGATACTGATTTAATTTCCTTTGGATATATACCCAGAACTGTGATTGCTGAATCATATGATATTTCTGTTTATAATTTTATACGGAACCCCCATACTCTTTTTCATAAGAGCTGCACCATTTTACATTCCCACCAGCAGTGTACAAAGTTTCCAATTCCCCACATCTTGTCCTTAAACTGCTAATTTTTTTTCTTTATAATACACAGCCTAACAGGTATGAGGTGTTGATTTGCATTGCCCTGATGATTAGTGAGGTTGAGAACCTTTTCCTATATTTGTTCGCCATTTGTATGTCTTTTTCAGGAAATGTCTTATTTAAGTCTTTGCACATTTCTGAACCCAGTTATTTGTCCTTTTTAATTTTTTTAACTTACTTTGCATTTGAGTTGTAGTGTTTTTCTTATATATTTTGGACATTAGCTCCTTTTCTGATATATGTTTGTAATCTTTCTGTAAGTTATATTTTCATCCTATTGAGTGTTGAAAAAACTATACTTTCCCTATTTGTTGTCTTAGAAGCTTGGTGATTTTCATTTGGCCATGTATCTATGAGTTTTCTTGGGGGTTATTTATTCTGGTCTTTAGGCCTATATATCTGTTTCTATGTCAGTACCGTACAGTTTTGATTCCTGTGGCTTTGTAATGTGTTTTGAAGACAGGAAGTGAGAAGCCTCCATCTATGTTCTTTGTTCTCAGGATTGTTTTGTCTGTTTGGAGTCCTTAGTGTTTCCATATATATTTTAGGATCTTTTTTTTTCTTTTTCTTTGAAAATGACATTGGGATTTTGATATTTATTACAATGAATTTATACTTACCTTTGCATAGTGTAGAAATGTCAACAATAATAAGTCTCCAGTCTATGAATATGATATGTCATTTCAATTATTTGTTCCTTGTTAAATTCTTTCAGCAGTGGTTTGTAGTTTTCAGTGTACAAGCCATTTACCTTCTAAGGGCTTATTGTCCCTTCCTTCCCTGGATTTTTCAGAGGCAGTGGTGAGAAGGCTGGCCTCATGAAGTGAGTGAATGTCCCTCCCTCCCTTCTGCACCTGCTCGCTGATTATGTCTAGCACAGGTGCACTGGGCCATGCTCATTACCTCTCCCCTCAAGTGGAACACCTGTCGGGAATTCCTCTAGGATCTGGGTGTTGACATTACTGTTTCAGTGTCCCCAAGGTCTCATGAGTGCCTGGCAAGTGTGCATGAGCCTAGGAATCACCTACAAATGAATCATCAAATCTGGCCAGCAAACTGCCCTGCAGAAGGTGTTGGGCTGCACCTCTCACGCCTGCAAGCCCTGTACTTGCTCAGACTCAGGGCTAAAGAAAGAGCCCGGAGTCAGGGACAGAGACATTCATGGTTTAATAGATGGGAGATCTTTCACGTCAGAAGCAAAGTGGTCCTGGAGAGACATCCCACTGTAGATAGGCGATGGCAGGCAGAACGCAGCAGCAGCAGTAGCAGCATTCTTCTCTCTGGGCGGAATAGGCAGGCTACCAGTTAAAGGGGGAATTGACAGCAGATGGGCTCATCGGTTACCAGGGAAACCTGCAGAGGGACGCATCCCTCTTACCGCTTGGGCTAAGTATCTTCAAGGGGCAGAGGTTTTTCCTTTGGTAAACCATCAGCAAACAGCCATCTTGAGTGGGTAGACCATACAGAGGGGAATAACCAGGGGAGCGGTGGTAACATCCTCCATATATTTTATATATATACATATATATATATATATATGTATATATATATATATGGAGAGAGAGAGAGAGAGAGAGAGAGGGATGTGTATTACAATGTGGTAGCCACTAGCTAGATGTGCCTGTTATAATTTATTTAATTCAATTAATGATTAACTCAGTGTATTAAAATAAAACAAAATAAAATATCCAATTACTCAGTCACATTAGTCACGTTTTAAATGTATCCATAAGACTTGTTAATTCATGTGTGTGTGTGTACAGAATCGACTTTGGATAACATTTGTGGCCATGATAAGGAAAAGGATACAAGTAGGAACAACACTTAGGTAGGATCTAATGGCAGAGGGTTCCTGGAACTTTAGGGTTATATCTCCTGCTTTGGAGACTGAGCAAGGTGGATATGAAATCAGAAGGAAGAATAAAATATGTGTAGAATTCTGGCTTGTTTTTTTCTTATTTAATGATACAATAGAGAGCAATTGTGTCCTTAGACGTGACTGTGCTCTATAATCACCTTTTCTTGATTTGCTCATCAAAAATGATCTTTTGCACATGAGCTGCTCTTTCTTGCGCTTGTCACTGCCTAATATGGAAGTTTATTTTCTGGTTAGCACATCTAGGGTATTGTGCACAGGGGAGTAGGAAAGTTGAGGGCGGCAACCTTATGTTGGAGGTCAGAGACCCACTTCTTCATTGCAGAGGTGGTACAATTGAGGCCCTGGGAGGTCGTGGAGATGAGAACACAGGGGTCTCAAGGTCACATCCCAACTCTGAATCTTCCCTTTCCTTTCCCACGTCCACCCCAACATGGCTGCTGCCCTTGGACACCACAATTCTACATGACAGATGACGACGTTTCTGACAAAGAGAGCAACATGCGGATGGTAATTTATTTCCTGTTGCAAGTCTTTTTCTAAATTTTCTTTTTCAAATCCATAGACTCTTCCTTGTAACCCTACCTCGTCTCCTCTTTCCCTCTTTTTATCATTGTCATTCTTGAGGACCTGGTCTCATCCAGGCTCCGGGGGTCCTGGGATCTTATATTAGATGTGTGATCTCTCCTGCAGGCCTCCTCCCACATTTTCTTAGCATGTCTCTGGCTCTTGACCAGAGGTATGCACCATTGAATCTGTCTTTGTCACCATGAGTGGCCTGAGCAGGAGATGGGGCTCGAGTCAGCAGGTCTCGGCCCCCTCCAGCCTTCGGGGCCCACGGCGAAGTCCGGCTCTGCCGTGAGCTACCCCATATGGTTGTTTTCCTGCCCTGGGTGGCCGTAGACCTGGCTGACTGTTCTCTTCCTTCCAGATGTCAAGATATTCTCTGTCCCCCTTCTGGAGAGAACTTTTTGAGGAATTCCTTTCTGATGAAGAGGAAGCCCAGGAAGAGGAAGCATGAACGTGGAGGGCTGGAGGTGAAAAGGTGGGGCAGACAAGTGCACGTGTTCTCCATCCATAAGTCCCCAGCTTACATTTTGCTGCTTCAGAAACACCAGCCAAAACAGTGGGGACTGCTGTTGAGTGTGACCACAAAGGTGGTGACAAGAGGATGGTAATAAACCCTGCAGACAAGTGGAGGATGCCAGGAGCACATCTCCCCAGGGCACATGTACCCATCCACACAAGCCCCCATGTTTGCTGGGCTGCATCCTCCGGCAGCTGTTACATCTACAGGGGAGGCTGTAGGGCACTGCGGGGCCACCATGTGCATGACTCTAGGAGGTACTGTTCCAGCATGTTCCCTTTGAAGAGCCCCACTGGAAAGTTCATCACCTCTCTCTGCGGGACCGAGCCCTGCCCTCCCAACCGCCCTAAAGGCAGCAGGGAGCATCCCCAGTTAATCGCTAGCTGTGGTGAGAGGTTGGGGGGTCCTCGACCTCCCCAGTCCCAGCACTCCTGGGAAAAGTGTGAAGAGGACACAGGCGCCCAGTGCTCTTGCAAGCAGAGAACTCACCTGGCCCAGCTCTGCATCCCTGTGGGTGCTTCACAGTCCTGGCATCAGGTAGGGCCACTGCAGGATTCCAGCCTGCCTGGAGTTGCCCAAGCCCTGGGGGTCCCTCACCCTCTGTGGGGCCCCTGGGGGGCCTGGGTCACTTCACGGCACCATTTCTCAACCTGAGGTTGGAGGTTCTGTAGATTCTTTTGTGTATGTGTTCAATTCAAGTTAAGGAAAACCAGAAAGCAGTTCAGTGCAATGCTTATTTGGGATGAGTTAAAGGGGCAGGATTCAAGTTACTCATGTTCTTTTTATTTGTTTTTCCAACTCTGTCATTAAATAACCTAAATATAACTTGTCTTATTACAGTTTGAAAAGCAGTGTCTTCTGTCCACTTTTAAAGTTGCAATATGCTAAACAGATAAAACGTATGTTTTCATTACAGCAGCATAATAACATTTTAAAATTATAAACCTCAGGAGAGTTTGGCTGGGGGTTAGAAAGAATTATAAGGGAAAATAGAAACTCCAGGTGTCTCCATTTCCAGTGTGCAGGTCTTATGAGCAGTTATACTGAGTGTAGGGTGGAGGGGCAGGTTCACCCACCCCCTGTGTCATCAGACCTCCGGCTCCTCACAGGGCCCAGGGTGGTTGGGAATCAGCCTTTTCGTCCCGGATCCCTGAGCCCCCCTGCTTTCCTCTGCCTCAGTCTCACTGTCCAGGGACCCGTCAGTTGAAGGCTGCCCGGCCAAAAGCCCAGGTATAATCGGTCCTGTAGGACATTTCTAGACACTCCCTGCTAGCAGACCACACGTTCAGCAAAGAGCAGCAAACAGACCCCAGTGCCCTGTGGATCTGACCCCTGGGGACATGAGGGCCCAAGGCCAAGTCCAGGGCCCGAGGAGCCTTCCAGATCCTGCTCACCCTCCCCAGGGAGCCCTCTTCCATCTGACTGTACACCTCCTCAGTGACTCCATTGCCTATGTTTGTGCTGCAGGTTCTGGTCTCACTCCTGTAAAGGCCTGGACCTGGAGCCCAGGAGCGTCATCTGAACCAAGATCGGGAGCGACATCACTTCTAGTCTCCTGAGGCCTCTTCATTTAATACAAGCTCGGTTGTTTCATTGTGCAGATTGAGTATTAGTTTTAGCTACAGTTTTATCTATTATTTATATATCTATGTTCTATATGTTCAATATGTATCTATATATTTGACGTTTATGTTTTTTAATTAAATTATATTATCTATCTAGTTGCTTTTAAAATAATTTTCTATAAAATAAAACACGTGTATAGAAAAGCACCCTCAACAGAGGTAGAACTTAATGAATTGTTGTAAGGTAGTCACCCTGGTATCTACCACCAAGATCGCGCTCTCTCTCTCACACACACAATCCTTATTCAGTCTAAGTTGAGTAAGGAACTGCAAATTTTCTATTTACCATCTGTCCTTATGTCACTTTCTAAAGATTCTGTTTTCTGAAGTCTGTTCATTCCATTGTTCATGGGAACAATATTACCCTAGATCTTTCATGATTTGATGTCAGGACTTTCGATATTCAGTCTGCTTGGCTGGTAAAAATTTCATGATTCATCATTTCTCTCCTTGCCTATCTGAAATATGTTTCTCTATTATCTTCTGACACAGAGAATTTCTCTCCAAAAAGGCTCTTAAAATTCTAATTTTTGTTCCCTTCTCTTTCTCCTGCGCTTTTATTCTAGCTGCCCAAAGTATTTTTATTTTTAAAGCTAGTAATTTTTCCATAGTATTATTTGCTATTGGTCATTGCAATTGAATGTTCATTGTTCATTTTAATAAACAATTTCAAAGCCTTTTTTGTTTCAGAAAACTTTGTATCAGAATGTTTAATATTTGCTTTGTATCCTTGCTTTGATTTTACTCTTTCAGGGACCTCAACATTCATATATCAGATCTCTTATGATGATCTTCCACTTTTAACACATTGATCAAATATTTTACAATTTCTTGCTTAATTCATTTTTGCCAGGAGTGTTTTTTTTTAATCTAATTGAAGTATATTTTTAATTTAGTTGAACTACAACACAGAGTTCCAGGTGCACAATATAGTGATTTGATATTTCTATACATTACAAAATGATCATCACGATAACTCTAAATACCATCTGTAACCAAATTATTATAATATCATTGACTATATTCTCCATGGTGCCCATTTTGTCCCCAGGATGCATTTATTTTGTAACTGGAAGTTTGTAAGTCTTGCTTCGCAGCATGTGGGATCTTCCCGGACCGGGGCACGAACCCATGTCCCCTGCATCGGCAGGCGGACTCTCAACCACTGCGCCACCAGGGAAGCCCAGTTTGTAAGTCTTAATCTCTCTCAGCTATTTCTCTCAACACCGCACCCTTCTCCCCTCTGGCAACCACTTCATTGTTCTCTGTATCTATGACTGCCTTACTATTTTGTTATGTTGGTTAACTTTTTTGTTGCCACGAATAAGTGACATCATACTGTAATTGTCTTTGTCTGACTTATTTCACTTAGCATTAATACCCTCTAGGTCCATCCTTGTTGTCACAAATGATAAGATTTCATTCTTCTTTATGCCTGAGTAATATCTCATATATATATGGAATATTATCCATATATATATGCATATATATATACATACACACACACACACACACACACCCCACATCTTCTTATCCATTCATCACTTCATAAGACGCTTTGAAAAACCCATAAGTGGAATTGCTGGATCATATTATTTCTATGTTTTTAGGGAAAACTCCATACTTAATGTGTACTGCTTAAGATATTACCTAGTAATGCATCTTACTACATTTTACCTAATGCTGCAGAATTAAAAATTTATAATAAAAATAGTCCTGGGCTTCCCTGGTGGAACAGTGGTTGAGAGTCCGCCTGCCAATGCAGGGGACATGGGTTCGTGCCCCGGTCCGGGAAGATCCCACATGCTGCAGAGCGGCTGGGCCCGTGAGCCATGGCCGCTGAGCCTGTGCGTCCAGAGCCTGTGCTCCGCAACGGGAGAGGCCACAACAGTGAGAGGCCCGCGTACCACACACACACACACACAAAAAATAGTCCTTTTACATCAGAATCGAAAAACTTAGAATTTAAGTTTCATAGCAATCTATTTTAGGAGTCTGAAAATTAACCTGTGGGTCAAATCTGGTCTGTCACCTGCTTATTGTTTAATAAAATTTTATTGTAACACAGACTTGCACATTTGTTTACATACGTCTACATATCATCTGTGGCTGCTTTTGTGCTACAAATGCTGAGTTTAGTAGTTGTCACAAAGACTGTACCATCTACAAAGCCAAAACTATTTACTATTTGACCCTATAAACAAAGTTTGTTGACTTCTGCATTTATTTAAAAAGTACATATCATTCTATCTTCAGTTTGAATACAGTATCTTCTAAGATTTTTTCACGCAATTTCTCCTGCCTACACTGTTCTTCCCTTCTGTAGATTGTTGTTAAAATTATAGATATATCCATACGATTCACTGCTTGCTTTTTCTGTTTTTCTTACAAGTATCTTCCTAGCACTATAAAGTTGAAACTATACTTATTTGATATTCTTTATTACAGAGCCCATTTTAAATACCATTTCACTGAAATATATTTTTCTCTATACATTAGTATCCACTTACACAAGCAAGCATATGACAAATCAGACAACATCATCAATTCATAAAGTGTCATTAGATGAAAGCCTCATTTTTAATTTTTCCATATATTCTCCAATAATAGTGTTTGTCATTTGTTTCCATTAACTGAAATCAAAAGACATAATGGCTATAAACATAAACTCTGCATTATTACTGATACATTAACCAACTAATGTCTTGACAACCTCTCCATTAGAGATACTAAAACTCCCATTCTTGAAAAACTGAATTAATGCACAACAGTCTGCAAGCAAAGAGTTAACATCTTGATTTTATTGATAAACTTGAAGAAAAACAATGTTATAACCTATGAAAAGGATAATATATAGTTTTTGAGAAGGTAATGCATGCTCAATAGTAAAATTCAAACAATAAATAAAGTACAAGCAGAAAGAAATTCCACAAACTTGGTAATTAAGTAACCATTGTCAATATTTGATGAGACTCATTCAATCAGAAAACTACATAATCCAAAATATTACAGCATATTGAAGTTTCACAAAATCAACCCATCTTTGCATCAACTCCACTCAGATGCAGAAACGAACATCACCACACCTCAAAAGACCCTTAATGTCTCCTACCAGTCAATATGTCCCAAGCACAACCACAATCCTGAATTCTCCCAACATAGACTTGTTTTGTCTATATCGGAACTTTGTGTAATGGGATCGTAAAGAATATAGTTTTTTGTCTTTGGCTTCTTTCACTCAACACTGTGTTTTTGAGATTTATCCATATGGTTGCTAATATACTAAGTGTATAAAATCTCCTTGCTGTATAGTGTTCCATTGTTCAAATAAACTATAACTGGTTTATTTTTCTACTCATGAGAAGCATTTAGATAGTTTCCAGTCACTAACTGTTACAGATAATGCTCCTATAGGCATATACACATATTTATTCTAGATAATTATATTACAGATGTGCATATGTTTAATATGGTAGATAATACCAAACTTTTCCAAAGGTGTTCTACCAGTTTACACTCCAAACAGTAATATATATGAACTCCAGTTGTTAAACACATTCATCACATTTTGGTATTTTTTCTTTTACATTTTAGCCATCCTGTTCAGTATGTAATGAATCCTAACTTTGCTTTAATATACATTTTTCCTGATGACTAATAATGGTATGCATATAAGTTTTGGGTCATCCCTTTCTTTTGCCAACTCTTGTGGGGTTATTTGCCTTTTATTATTAATACATTGGAATTCCTTATATTTGGGGATCTGAGTCTTTTCTTAGAAAAATATATATTTTAAATAACTTTATCCATACTTTGGCCTGTGTATTTACTCTTATAAAATGCCTTTTATGAGCAGAAGTTCTTATTCTTAATATAGTCCAATCTCTTATCTTTTCCTGTATGGTTATTGCTTTTCAAGGCCTGGTTAAGAAATAATTCCTACTCCAAGATTTTGAAGATATTTCCCTATGTTTTGTCTTGTAAGAGATAACTATTTTTACTCACATTTAAATCTATAACCTACCTAGAATATATTTTTGTGTTTAGTGTGAGGTAGGCGTCACATTTTTGTTTTCCTGTGTACCTATTTAAATGAAACCACAGTATTTCTAAAAAATACTACATTTCACTGCAGTGGAAGATTTGTCACACATGAGCTAACCATGTAAAGTGTATGTCTGTCTGGCTTCTCTTTTATTCTATTTTACTGGCCTTTTTTTTCTATTATTACACTAATGCTTCACTGTCTTATTTACCAATGCTTTATAAGAGCTTTGCTACCTGGTGGTAAATGATGATGACACCAGCAATTGTGATACAAAACATCTTTGCTTTATGCAATTTTTCTTATGTTGTTCAGTGGAAGAAATACTTTATCTTCCCACTGAACATTTTGGCATTAAATCGGGGCTCTCTACCTCACTAGTAAACTTTTTGCTGTAAAGCTAATTTTACCTTTGCTGATTCTGTTTCCCAGTCTGATACCAATAACTAATAGATCTCAACTTGAGGGTAAGAGAGTTATTTGAGTGCAGACTTTACTGAAAATACAGTGCCATGGGCCACAATACAAAAACAGTTCATATGCAGGCGTGGTGACCGAGCATCCCAGATCTGTCCACTTACATTTGCCATCTTGTGATGCTATCTTCAGAACATTACCTATGGGATTTCTGTAATATCTAGATCTATAAGAGAAAAACTCAATGCTACTGTTGTACTGCTTGATAACAAAGGCATCAATATGTCTTTTGTTTCCCATCTTTGAGAAATTTTTCCCATACTTGGGGAGCAAGGTAAAAGAAAGCTCTGGGTGGTTTCTTCACTTGTAGTTGTAAAGGATACTAGATATCTTGATTACATCAGGAATTCTTTAAAGGTATGCTGAAAACTTGTTCAATATGTCATAATTAGTGTACATGCATATTTTATTGGGTTAAAATATCAACATTACTATAGGCAAGGAGACATTACATTAAGATTAAATGGAAGACTGTGTCTATATCACTTTTAGAGTTAAACATTGACAATAAGAGTATATAACAATAATTTCAAGGTTCTCACCTTTTTCATATTAGTCACCAAGTTCTGTCAATTTTGCATGTAATTACACATTTTCCATTCATATAACTTAGCTCACTCTAACATTTCATCCTCACTTTCACCACATTTTTTTACATATTGTAAACATAAGTTACTTGTACTGCATAGCAAATAATGACTAAGTCATAATTATCCAAGACCTGTGTATGAGTTGATTTTTGGTTTGCAATGTCTATCACACCACCTTCACATGAAATTCTTTGTTACACTTCAAGAATCAGCTTGTGTTTCACTCTTATTATCCTCACATTTACCTTCTACCTTGTCCTCCATGGCACTAAAAGTAATTTCAACATAAACCAAGTGTCCCTTTCCAAGGAATTTTGGATTCTGTTGTCAGATTGTGGGATTGGTCTTAGTCTTTATGTTCTACTATTACTAATGGGCAAATAATTTAACCTCTCAATTTTCAACTGTGTAACAGGGATGATAAATGCATTGTGATGATTAAATTAGGTAATGATTAAGCTTAGGAACATTAGAAGGTCTGATGACTACTGTTAATAGTGTTATACATCTATTTAGTTTATTGTAATATGATTATTGATTTTTCCTGTCTTCCACTTCTGAGACATTGTGAGCTCATTAAGGAAGATTCTGAGTTGTTCATGACTTGTTAGGGTCAGGCCAGTTTTCATGTAGTCTAAACCTAAGGCAATGCCTAGTGCTAAAATTGTGTTTACTAATCTTTATAATAAATAGACTCTACCTAATCAGATGGTTATACTGAAGGCTCAGATAGTGTTAATATTTTAGCAGAATACATAATGTTATACAAATGTGTATATATACATATAATACCAAAATTTACTTTGCAGTTTTCCTCTCCAATCTCTAAAAAGAAGGAAAAAAATGATATTTTTCTTTCTTCATGAAAATTGGATGAGTAATGCTGGCAAATTTAAGACAAATTCTGAAAAACTTTAGAAATGGGCTCTCTGGAGAAAATATGCAAAAACCACCATATGTTCTGCTGTTTTTACCTTTCATGATTCATGAGTCTAGAGGTAGTCGTTACAGACATAAATTCCATATGAAACTAGACAACTTATTTATTTTCAATAAGAAAAATGGTTAGTGCCTCACGTTAGCAGCTTTTAGGGCATTGAGGAAATGTTTTCTGAACTCTATTCTCCCCAGTACGTATACTCACCTGTGATGTTATAAGAAAAACATTTTAGGGCTTCTCTGGTGGCGCAGTCGTTGAGAGTCTGACTGCCGATGCAGGAGACACGGGTTCGTGACCCGGTCTGGGAAGATCCCACATGCCGCGGAGCAGCTGGGCCCGTGAGCCATGGTCACTAAGCCTGCGCGTCCGGAGCCTGTGCTCTGCAACGGGAGAGGCCACAGCAGTGAGAGGCCCGCGTACCGAAAAAAAAAATTAATAATACCATACTAAGTACTCACAAATATTTGATAATTATAAAAGTCACATACATACTTAAGTATCCTAATAATATAGTCACAATTTTCAAACAGATTGAAGGTACTTACATATAACTGCTTATAAGCATTAAATATACTTTTATGTACCAAGAAAATTATATGAGTAAAAAATGTAATGACTATATTTGAGTAACATATTTGAAGATATCCAGGGTGGCACAGCTGCCTAGAATATATAAAGTAGAGTTTTGTGCCAAATTCTTAATATTCTAAGGAACTACTGCTCAAAAAAGAGAAAGAAATTGTGAGCAGGTGGTATTTTTACTGTTTATTATATTATTCTCTGGTTTCTTCCCTTTGGCTACCATTTCCTACCAGATGTGCTTTTGATCTTTACTTTTAATTTAAAATAGACTTTAATGTGATCTATATCTTTACTTGGCTTCATACCCCAGAAAAAAATGTAAGCTTATATACTATTTAATAACCATGTTAAGAAAATATTGTAGAGTTAAAGGAAATAATAATAAGTTAGTGAAACATGTAGAAAATAATTCTTCAATAAATATTGTATACATTGGATATTTTTTTAGAAAGAAAAACAAATGGAACCACAAAACCACTTTTAAATTTCAGGTTACAACATAGTTAATAGTCAACATATTTCTAAGAGTCAAAAAATACAATTATGTCACTGTATATCAGCCTTCCGATGGTAGATGGAATACATTTTCAACATTAAAATGGTCTCAGTATCTGTACATGATATGCCTCTAAAATATGTAGACTTAGTAATTTTATTCTCTTTTGGAATTAGTTTCATGACAGAATCATAATTTAATTATTTCTCTTAAATAGTGGAAGATTGAGGAAAAAACTTCTTAAAGAAGTCACAACCCTTAACAGGGTTTATTTTCTATTTAGATTAAATGTAGATAAGTTAGCCATTATTTTAATCATACTTTTTAATGCAAATATTCATAAATTAGAAAGCCAAATATAAAAGCATATAGTGAATGTAACAGTGCCCAACTGTGTTAGATCCCATAACTATCCAGAAATAAACAACCATTCCTTGGCCACAGGGGCCATGGAGCAGAGGTAAATGGAAGGAAGGATTCCATATCTAAAGCTTGAATAGAATGATGACAAATGTAATGTCTGAGTGTTACTGAGCCCTAAATAAAAATGTGACCCAAACTAAAGGATTAAGGAAAATATCCCATAGAAAATAAGAATGGTTTTTATCTTGAAACTTGCGAAATTGTTTTTCAATATAAATTAATGGAAGGGAGTGATTTATGAGGGAGTTCTGGGACAGGGCATTCCTAGAAGTTGAAGGATCTCTTATAGTTTAAAGGTGTGGCAAGAATAGGAAACATAGAAGCTACTAAAATTACAATATGTTTTCTAACTCCTACACACACAGAGAGACACTCATATACACATACACACACACACTCCCCTTTTTTATACTATGACCAAAATAAATGAACAATTGAATAGAGATAAGGAAGAAAGTCTTTTTGTCATTTAGACATGGGGGTATATAACGAGATGAACACCGTGATTAGATGCTTATCTATTTCCGTGTAACAGATGCGATTTTAGACTAAACACACACGCACATGTCCTTCAAAACAATAAAAAGCATAGTTCTCCTTGCACTGGAGATGCAATATTGGTTCCTAAAATGCTCAAAGAGCATGAACATCAGAGTGAAAATCCACTTCTATCATAGCACAATACTTTTGCAGAGCCTGCAATCCTGTCTTGTTGCACGGCCTCAACTTCTCCTTCTATACCCATCCACTCCTTTAAATTTAGAAACACCGACTGTCTAGAGCTGTCCTGACATTGCAGTGAGGGTGCATGGACCCATGCATCCCATATAGTGCATTTATGAGGGAGTTCTGGGACAGGGCATTCCTAGAAGTTGAAGGATCTCAGTATGGAGGTTCCTGAAAAAACTAAAAATAGAACTACCATATGACCCAGCAATCCCACTACTGGGCATATACCCAGAGAAAAACATAATTCAAAAAGAAACGTGCACCTCAGTGTTCACTGCAGCACTATTTACAATGGCCAAGACATGGAAACAACCTAAATGCCCATCAATAGAGGAATGCATAAAGAAGATGTGGTACATATATGCAATGGAATATTACTCAGACATAAAAATGAACAAAATTGGGTCATTTGTAGAGACGTGGGTGGATCTAGAGACTGTCATACAGAGTGAAGTAAGTCAGAAAGAGAAAAACAAATATCATATATTAACGCATGTATGTGGAACCTAGAAAAATGGTACAGATGAACCGGTTTGCAGGGCAGAAGTTGAGACACAGATGTAGAGAACAAACGTATGGACACCAAGGGGGGAAAGCCGTGGAGGGGTGGTGGTGGGATGAATTGGGAGATTGGGATTGACGCATATACACTATTGATACTATGCATAAAATAGATAACTAATGAAAACCTGTATAGCACAGGGAACTCTACTCAGTGCTCTGTGATGATCTAAATGGGAAGGAAATCCAAAACAGAGGGGATATATGAATACGTATAGCTGATTCACTTTGCTGTACAGTAGAAACTAATGCAACATTGTAAAGCAACTATACTCCAATAAAAATTAATTTAAAAAAAAACAGGCATTCTTGGGAAAGACCCTACTTAAGCTTTCAGCTATCATTAGTGTTCACCTGACAATTGTATTCAAGTATCCATGAATTCTGATCTGTTTGTTTAACAGTAAGTACTACCTAGTCAAATACCTTATCTTAGAACTAAGAAAAACAAGGAGCAGACTTGTGACATTTGTTTATAAAGTCTCACAGCAAATTGGAATGCATTATTGAGACAATAAAAATTTATAAGTAAATTGATACAACTTTTTAACATTAAGCATTGTAGATAAACTGAAAAACTCCTACATTAACAGTTAAAACTTATATTCAAATTTAAGTAACTGTGTTATAATTTTTTAACCTGATTATTTCTTACCTAGTACTGTACCCTGTGATTGGATTACTCCCATCAGATAAGTCAGTTTTAAGAAAACATAATTTGATAACAAACTGGAGTATGTAATGGCTGCTTCTATGTATTGATACTATTTTCCTAAGGCCTTTAAATATCTCGGAGGAAAATCTACTTTATCAAAATAATAGCTCGATGGTGCATAAATTTCGTTTACTCTTTGTCTGCCACGTCAGTTATGCTGACTTTGCTATTAACATAAATCTCCATTACTTACAACAGTGCTCAGTCTATGCAAAACAAATTACATATTCTGCTACCTCATTATCCTAAACTAATGTCAGCCTTGAACTCTCCTGGATAACAACCTTTAACTGTGTTAGGCAAATTAAGTAAGATAGCAGTGTATAGCTGACTTACCAAACAATAAATAATAGCCTATTTTATTTTGGTTGGGCTATGTGATTTAAAAAAGAAAAGGTTTAGAAACACCCCATAAAGCAGTTATTTTCTGCATTATACTGATGTTCTGAAATAAAGGTTTAGTCAGTACATTTTCAGAAGAGGGAATGTAAGCAAGACTTCCACTTAAAGGTGACAGATTAAATACATTAATTTGGCTCCACTTACCCCCCAATTCAAATGTAATGAACATAATGTAATTTTTAATGCATAAACTTATAAGAACAAAAAGCACGGAAGGGATAAAAATAACAAAAGGAGCAACAGCAAAAATGATCCCAGGTGGAAAGCAGGACTAGTGACAGTTACTAGCTCATTATGTGTTTTCTAAGTGGGAATGAGCATTCTCCAATTCTTACGTTTCTTTCTATGAAAATGAGATATCTTGTTTTAAAATCTGCTCTTTGATACATGCCTTACTCCTTTTCAGAGAACTAAAGTGCTTTGCATCATTTCTCAATCAGGGCCCTTGGTGTCTCTTTCTCTCACCTGGACAAGTGTGAGTCCTGACCTTTTACAAGGTCTATATAGACACAGGAATCTTACAGAAGAATATACTCTAGCTTTGTAGAGAGGCACAAGTGATACTCTGTTCTTCTACTTGGTCACACTTTTGTCTTATTTCAGAACTTGGTTCAGATCCTGAGTGATCAACAGAAGTGCTATTTTATTTTGCCTTTTCAGTGACTTTATTTTTCATCATAAAAATGAATTTAATTATACTTGTAAAGTTAATTCTGTATTGTTTCTTCTTTATATTTTCTCTTGTGTACAGGAATAATAATAACTACTTTTACAGCTGTTAGATGTACCAGCGGTTTTAGGCACACACACATAATTTACTCTTCACAACTCTGTGAAATAGATGTTATTATTTCCCAGATTAGGAAGATAACATATAAAAAGTATAACTAACCATTCCTAGGTTACAGACCAAATAAATGATAAAATAGGGATTCACACTCAAGCAGCCTAATTTCAGAGTTCATGTTTTTAAATTTACTTTATATATCACATAAAGTTTTTACTAAAGTCTTCATTAAAATTGTATACAATATAAAATAAAACAAAATAATTTTTTTCAAACTACTGATGTTGTACTTACTTTTTATTAAAAGCCAAGAGTCCAAGTTAAGTGATTTTTCACAACATAAAGCAAGTTCAGAAAAGGACATTAAGTCTGTAATAATATATAGGAAGTAGTTTACTTTGTATTTTATTAACTGTATTTTATGTGCACATAATAACTACCTTTATACAAATATATTAAAAAAGTAAAATAAATATATTAAAAACCTGTCAACAAATCACATGATTAACAATAAAGTCCCCTGAAGTACTGAACTACTTATTAATTATAACTGCAAGAGAGAAAGAGTGGGGGAATTGATTTCTGAATTAATATACTAATTAAAATTTATGAACTAGACTTCTGCTTCTGGCAATATCAAATAAAATAGCCAGACTTAACCTCCACCACAAACAAGTGGAGAATAGGGAAGAAAACACAAACAAAAGCAAACAAACAAAAATAGACCTTGGACAATTGACAGCACAGGCCTGGGATTCCCCAAAGTGAGAAAATAAGTAGTGTGAGAAATAAAATTGTCTAGAGACACATTATGAACCACAAGGCAGAGAAAGAGATCCCAAGTAGAGCACAGTAATATCACTGAGCTAAGCATAAAGAGATTGAAGTTCAGGAGCACTGAGGTAGTTGTAAGTTGTAAGGCATAGTTCGACATAGGAGGAACCTATATAGAAAAAGAGCACCAAAACCCTGAACAGGAATTGCACTGAGTCTTTGCAGAATACTAAACTGCATATGTGGACAATGCAATGAAAGTTTATGAGATTAGGAAAAATGACAGGATGATGGTAAACACTAGAAAATTCTCAGAGATTACATGGGGTGCAGAGATATGAAAGATCCAACCAACATTACTGGAGAATCAATTGTCATAACCTAGGACATTCCGTAAAGTTCCCAGAAGGTTAATATTTTAGTAGTAAAATAATTACAGTAGTAAGCCTAATATTTCTAGCCTAGAAATAAGACTACTAGTAGTAATAAGCCTAAATTTGCTCCAGCGTAAAACCTATTTTACCCTCAAATTAGCAATGCTTCAAAATAAGTCTTGAGAAAAACCAACCTGATATGTGAATCATTTAATTGCCTTCTAGAAAAAAAGTCAGCACTCTTTAAAGGAGGAAAATAAATTTTAGACATTCAGCAATGTAGTAGTTATACTGTCCTGCATCCAATTAAGAAAATTCCTAGACATGCCAAGAATCAGGAAAATGTGACTTATAAGCAGGAGAATAATAGTCAATAGAAGAACTAGAATTGGAAGAAATGATGAAAGTACCAAAGAAGGACTTTGTGTATTTGTGTGTTGTAGGACTCAAGAAACTAAAGGCAAATTAGAATGATGGAAAGTAGCTATAAGGGAGATATTATCGAAAAGAAGTTATAAGATGATATTAAAAGATTAACACACTTGAAGAATATCAGTAGGGTTTATCCAAAATAGAGTATAGAGACAAAAAATAGATTAGTGGTTACCAGTAGGGAGGAGAGGGAATAGTGGGAAGAGACTGCTAAAGGGTACTAAGTTGCTTTTGGTGTTGAAGAAAATGGTTTGAAATTAAGTAGTGGTAATATTTGCACAACTTTGTAGATACAGTTGACCCTTGAATAACACAGGTTGGAAATGTACAGCTTCATTTATATATGGATCTTTTTTCAATAGTAAATACTACAGTACCACACGGTCCATGGTTGGTTGGATCCGTGGATGCAGAGGAACCCTGGATACAGAGGACTGACTATAAATTATACGCAGATCAACCCCTCGTTGTTCAAGGGTCAACTGTATGCTAAAAACCGCTGGATTGTACATTTAAAAAGGGTGAATTTTATGGTATGTCAAATTATCTCAATATAAAAGTAACCAAAAAAGACATTAAAAATACTACCTAACAAAACTCTTCTTGAACTTAGCCACAAAATCCTTAACGACATATTAGAAAATTAAATCCAGCAATACATAAATGTATTAATTCCCCATGAAAAGATAAGTTTATTTCCAAGAATGCAAGGTTGGTTTCACTTTTGAAAAGCAATCAATGCGATTTTCATAGTAATCAGACTAAAAGCGCCAATCATACTGTCATCTCTGTGGAAACAGATAAGGCATCTGACAAGATGTAACACAAATTTGTCATAAAAATCTTCAGCAAATTAGGAATAGATGATGGAGTTGCATATTGTCCCTCCAAAATCATGTCTACCCTAAGCCTCAGAATGTGACCATATCTGGAAATAGGGTCTATATTGATAAAATTAGTTGAGATATGGTCATACTAGATTAGGGAGGGCCCTAAATCCAAGTACTCGTGTCTTTATAAGAAGAGAAGGGGATACACAGTGACAACACACACGCAGGGGACAGCATTGTGTGAAGACGGAGGTAGACATAAAAGAGATGCATGAACCAGCCAAGGAAGAGCAAGAATTGTCTACAAGGGGCTTCCCTGGTGGTGCAGTGGTTAAGAATCTGCCTGCCAATGCAAGGGACATGGGTTCGAGCTCTGGTCTGGAAGATCGCACATGCCACGGAGCAACTAAGCCCTTGCGCCACAATTACTGAGTCTGTGCTCTAGAGCCCGTGGGCCACAACGAATGAAGCCCAAGTGCCTAGAGCCCGTGCTCTGCAACAAGAGAAGCCACCGCAATGAGGAGCCTGTGCACCGCCATGAAGAGTAGCTCCCGCTCGCTGCAACTAGAGAAAAGCCCGCACGCAGCAACGAAGACCCAATGCAGCCAAAAATAAATATATTAAATAAATAAATTTTTTAAAAAATAAAAAAAAGAATTGTCTACAACCACCAGAAGGCAGGAAAGAGTCAGCCATGAGATGATTTCTCCCTCAGCACCACACAGGGAGCCAACCTTATATTCATCTTGATTTTTTTTTATGCTTATCCAGTTTCTTTTTTTTTTAGTAGTTTCTGCTTTATAACAAAGTGAATCAGTCATACATATACATCTGTTCCCACATCCCTTCCTTCATGCATCTCCCTCCCTCCCACCTTCCCCATCCCACCCCTCCAGGCGGTCACAAAGCACCGAGCTGATCTCCCTGTCCTCTGCGGCTGCTTCCCACTATCTATCTACCTTACGTTTGGTAGTGTATATATGTCCATGCCTCTCATTCGCTTTGTCACAGCTTAGCCTTCCCCCTCCCCATACCCTCAAGTCCATTCTCAAGTAGGTCTGTGTCTTTATTCCCGTTTTACCCCTAGGTTCTTCATGACATTTTTTTTTTAATTCCATATATATGTGTTAGCATACAGTATTTGTCTTTCCCTTTCTGACTTACTTCACTCTGTATGACAGACTCTAGGTCTATCCACCTCATTATAAATAGCTCAGTTTCGTTTCTATTTATGGCTGAGTAATATTCCATTGTATATATGTGCCACATCTTCTTTATCCATTCATCCGATGATGGACACTTAGGTTGTTTCCATCTCCGGGCTATTGTGAATAGAGCTGCAATGAACATTTTGGTCCATGTCTCTTTTTGAATTATGGTTTTCTCAGGGTATATGCCTAGTAGTGGGATTGCTGGCTCATATGGTAGTTCTATTTTTAGTTTTTTAAGGAACCTCCATACTGTTCTCCATAGTGGCTGTACCAATTCACATTCCCACCAGCAGAGCAAGAGTGTTCCCTTTTCTCCACACCCTCTCCAGCATTTATTGTTTCTAGATTTCTTGATGATGGCCATTCTGACTGGTGTGAGATGATATCTCATTGTAGTTTTGATTTGCATTTCTCTAATGATTAATGATGTTGAGCATTCTTTCATGTGTTTGTTGGCAGTCTGTATATCTTCTTTGGAGAAATGCCTATTTAAGTCTTCTGCCCATTTTTGGATTGGGTTGTTTGTCTTTTTGCTATTGAGCTGCATGAGCTGCTTATAAATTTTGGAGATTACTCCTTTGTCAGTTGTTTCACTTGCAAATATCTTCTCCCATTCTGAGGGTTGTCTTTTGGTCTTGTTTATGGTTTCCTTTGCTGGGCAAAAGCTTTGAAGTTTCATTAGGTCCCATTTGTTTATCTTTGTTTTTATTTCCATTTCTCTAGGAGGTGGGTCCAAAAGGATCTTGCTGTGATTGATGTCATAGAGTGTTCTGCCTATGTTTTCCTCTAAGAGTTTGATAGTTTCTGGCCTTACATTTAGGTCTTTAATCCATTTTGAGCTTATTTTTGTGTATGGTGTTAGGGAATGATCTAATCTCATACTTTTACATGTCCCTGTCCAGTTTTCCCAGCACCACTTATTGAAGAGGCTGTCCTTTCTCCACTGTACATTCCTGCCTCTTTTATCAAAGATAAGTTGACCATATGTGCGTGGGTTTATCTCTGGGCTTTCTATCCTGTTCCATTGATCTATCTTTCTGTTTTTGTGCCAGTACCACACTGTCTTGATTACTGTAGCTTTGTAGTATAGTCTGAAGTCAGGGAGCCTGATTCCTCCAGCTCCATTTTTCGTTCTCAAGATTGCTTTGGCTATTCGGGGTCTTTTGTTTTTCCAAACAAATTGTGAAATTTTTTGTTCTAGTTCTGTGAAAAATGCCAGTGGTAGTTTGATAGGGATTGCATTGAATCTGTAGATTGCTTTGGGTAGTAGAGTCATTTTCACAATATTGATTCTTCCAATCCAGGAGCATGGTATATCTCTCCATCTATTTGTATCATCTTTAATTTCTTTCATCAGTGTCTTATAATTTTCTGCATACAGGTCTTTTGTCTCCTTAAGTAGGTTTATTCCTAGATATTTTATTCTTTTTGTTGCAATGGTAAATGGGAGTGTTTTCTTGATTTCATTTTCAGATTTTTCATCATTAGTGTACAGGAATGCCAGAGATTTCTGTGCATTAATTTTGTATCCTGCTACTTTACCAAATCCATTGATTAGCTCTAGTAGTTTTCTGGTAGCATCTTTAGGATTCTCTATGTATAGTATCATGTCATCTGCAAACAGTGACAGCTTTACTTCTTCTTTTCCAATTCGGATTCCTTTTAATTCCTTTTCTTCTCTGATTGCTGTGGCTAAAACTTCCAAAACTAAGTTGAATAAGAGTGGTGAGAGTGGGCAGCCTGGTCTTGTTCCTGATCTTAGTGGAAATGCTTTCAGTTTTTCACCATTGAGGACAAGGTTGGCTGTGGGTTTGTCATATATGGCCTTTATTATGTTGAGGAAAGTTCCCTCTATGCCTACTTTCTGCAGGGTTTTTATCATAAGTGGGTGTTGAATTTTGTCGAAAGCTTTCTCTGCATCTATTGAGATGATCATATGGTTTTTCTCCTTCAACTTGTTAATATGGTGTATCACATTGATTGATTTGCATATATTGAAGAATCCTTGCATTCCTGGAATAAACCCCACTTGATCATGGTGTATGATCCTTTTAATGTGCTGTTGGATTCTGTTTGCTAGTATTTTGTTGAGGATTTTTGCATCTATGTTCATCAGTGAGATTGGCCTGTAGTTTTCTTTCTTTCTGACATCCTTGCCTGGTTTTGGTATCAAGGTGATGGTGGCCTCGCAGAATGAGTTTGGGAGTATTCCTTCCTCTGATATTGTTTGGAAGAGTTTGAGAAGGATGGGTGTTAGCTCTTCTCTAAATGTTTGATAGAATTCACCTGTGAAGCCATCTGGTCCTGGGTTTTTGTTTGTTGGAAGATTTTTAATCACAGTTTCAATTTCAGTGCTTGTGATTGGTCTCTTCATATTTTCTATTTCTTCCTGATTCAGTCTTGGCAGGTTGTGCATTTCTAAGAATTTGTCCATTTCTTCCAGGTTGTCCATTTTATTGGCATAGAGTTGCTTGTAGTAATCTCTCATGATCTTTTGTATTTCTGCAGTGTCAGTTGTTACTTCTCCTTTTTCATTTCTAATTCTATTGCTTTGAGTCTTCTCCCTTCTTTTCTTGATGAGTCTGGCTAATGGTTTGTCAATTTTGTTTATCTTCTCAAAGAACCAGCTTTTAGTTTGGTTGCTCTTTGCTATCATTTCCTTCATTTCTTTTTCATTTATTTGTGATCTGATCTTTATGATTTCTTTCCTTCTGCTAACTTTGGGGGTCTTTTGTTCTTCTTTCTCTAATTGCTTTAGGTGCAGGGTCAGGTTGTTTACTCGAGATGTTTCCTGTTTCTTAAGGTGGGATTGTATTGCTATAAACTTCCCCCTTAGAACTGCTTTTGCTTCATCCCATAGGTTTTGGTCGTCGTGTCTCCATTGTCATTTGTTTCTAGGTATTTTTTTATTTCCTCTTTGATTTCTTCAGTGATCACTTCGTTATTGAGTAGTGTATTGTTTAGCCTCCATGGGTTTCTATTTTTTACAGATGTTTTCCTGTAACTGATGTCTAGTCTCATAGCATCGTGGTCGGAAAAGATACTTGATACAATTTCAATTTTCTTAAATTTACCAAGGCTTGATTTGTGACCCAAGATATGATCTATCCTGGAGAATGTTTCATGAGCACTTGAGAAAAATGTGTATTCTGTTGTTTTTGGATGGAATGTCCTATAAATATCAACTAAGCCCATCTTGTTTAATGTATCATTTAAAGCTTGTGTTTCCTTATTTATTTTCATTTTGGATGATCTGTCCATTGGTGAAAGTGGGGTGTTAAAGTCCCCTACTATGAGTGTGTTACTGTTGATTTCCCCTTTTATGGATGTTAGTATTCGCCTTATGTATTGAGGTGCTCCTATGTTGGGTGCATAAATATTTACAATTGTTATATCTTCTTCTTGGATCGATCCCTTTATCGTTATGTAGTGTCCTTCTTTGTCTCTTGTAATAGTCTTTATTTTAAAGTCTATTTTGTCTCATATAAGAATTGCTACTCCAGCTTTCTTTTGATTTCCATTTGCATGGAATATCTTTTTCCATCCCCTTACTTTCAATTTGTATGTGTCTCTAGGTCTGAAGTGGGCCTCTTGTAGACAGCATATATATGGGTCTTGTTTTTGTATCCATTCAGCCACTCTCTGTCTTTTGGTGGGAGCATTTAGTCCATTTACATTTAAGGTAATTATTGATATGTATGTTCCTATTCCCATTTCCTTAATTGCTTTGGGTTCGTTATTGTAGGTATATTCCTTCTGTTGTGTTTCTTGCCTAGAGAAGTTCCTTTAGCATTTGTTGTAAAGCTGGTTTGGTGGTGCTGAACTCTCTCAGCTTTTGCTTGTCTGTAAACGTTTTAATTTCTCCATCAAATCTGAATGAGATCCTTGCTGGGTAGAGTAATCTTGGTTGCAGGTTTCTCTCCTTCATCACTTTAATTATGTCCTGCCACTCCCTTCTGGCTTGTAGAGTTTCTGCTGAGAGATCAGCTGTTAACCTGATGGGGATTCCCTTGTGTGTTCTTTGTTGCTTTTCCCTTGCTGCTTTTAATATGATTTCTTTGTGTTTAATTTTTGACAGTTTGATTAATATGTGTCTTGGCGTATTTCTCCTTGGATTTATTCTGTATGGGACTCTCTGTGCCTCCTGGACTTGATTAACTATTTCCTTTCCCATATTAGGGAAGTTTTCAACTATAATCTCTTCAAATATTTTCTCAGTCCCTTTCTTTTTCTCTTCTTCTTCTGGAACCCCTATAATTCGAATGTTGGTGCGTTTAATGTTGTCCCAGAGGTCTCTGAGACTGTCCTCTGTTCTTTTCATTCTTTTTTCTTTATTTTGCTCTGCAGCAGTTATTTCCACTATTTTATCTTCCACCTCACTTATCCGTTCTTCTGCCTCAGGTATTCTGCTATTGATCCCATCTAGAGTATTTTTCATTTCATTTATTGTGTTGTTAATCTATGCTTGATTCATCTTTAGTTCTTCTAGGTCCTTGTTAACTGTTTCTTGCATTTTGTCTATTCTAGTTCCAAGATTTTGGATCTTGGAAATAGAATCTTGGATCAGCTTTACTATCATTATTCTGAATTCTTTTTCAGGTAGACTGCCTATTACCTCTTCATTTGTTAGGTCTGGTAGGTTTTTATCTTGCTCCTTCACCTGCTGTGTGTTTTTCTGCCTTCTCATTTTGCTTACCTTACTGTGTTTGGGGTCTCCTTTTTGCAGGCTGCAGGTTCGTAGTTCCCGTTGTTTTTGGTGTCTGTCCCCAGTGGCTAAGGTTGTTTCAGTAGGTTGTGTAGGCTTCCTGGTGGGGGGGACTAATGCCTGTGTTCTGGTGGTTAAGGCTCGATCTTGTCTTTCTGGTGGACAGGTCCACGTCTGGTGATGTGTTTTGGGGTGCCTGTGGCCTTATTATGTTTTTAGGTAGCCTCTCTGCTAATGGGTGGGGTTGTGTTCCTGCCTTGCTAGTTGCTTGGCATAGGGTGACCAGCACTGTAGCTTGCTGGTCGTTGACTGAAGCTGGGTGCTGGTGTTGAGATGGAGATCTCTGGGAGATTTTTGCTGCTTGATATTATGTGGAGCTGGGAGGTCTCTTGTGGACCCGTGTCCTGAAGTTGGCTCTCCCACTTCAGAGGCACAGCACTGACTCCTGGCTGCAGCACCAAGAGCCTTTCATCCATCTGGCTCAGAATAACAGGGAGAAAAAGTAGAAAGAAAGAATTAGTAGAAGAAAGAAAGAGAGAGGGAAAGAAAGGAAGAAGGGAAGAAAGGAAGTAAGGAAGGAAGAAAGAGAGAAAGGAGGGAGGGAGGGAGGAAGGATGGAAAGAAAGAAAGGAGGGAGGGAGGAATGAAAGCAAAAGGAAGAGTGAATGGAAGAAGGGAGGGAGGGAGGGAGGAAGGAAAGAAAAAGAAAGTGGGAAGAAGAACGGTGGGAGGGCGCGAGGGAGGAAAGAAAAAGAAAGAAGGAAAGGAGGAGCAGAGGGTGGGAGGGAGGAAGGGAAGGTAGGAAAAAAAGAAAGAGCAGGTAAAGTAAAATAGAATAAAGTATGAAATATAGTAGTGTTATTAAAATTAAAAAGTAATTATTGAAAAAAAACGGACAGATAGAACCCTGGGACATATGGTGGAAGCAAAGCTATACAGAGAGAATCTTACACAGAAGATTACACATACACATTCACTAAAAGAGAGCAGGGGGAAAAATCCAGAATCTTGCTCTCCAAGTCCACCTCCTCAATTTGGGATAATTCGTTGTAAAAAGAGGAAAAGGGCAAGAAGTCTGAAATCTTGCTCTCTAAGTCCACCTCCTTAATTTGGGATAATTCGTTGTAAAAAGAGGAAAAGGGGGGAAAGTCTTAAATCTTGTCCTCAAATTCCATTTCCTACATTTGGGATGATTCGCTGTCCATTTATGCACTCCACAGACGCAGGGCACATCAAATGGACCGTGCAGCTTTAATCCGCTGCCTCTGAGGCTGCACAGAGAGATTTCCCTGTCTCTGCTCTCACAGCTCCCGGGTCTTAGCCTTGGACCTGGCCCCGCCTCTGCGTGTAGGTCGCCAGAGGGCGTCCGTTCTTCGCTCAGACAGGACGGGTTTAAAGGAGCCGCTGATTCGGGGGCTCTGGCTCGCTCAGGCAGAGGGGAGTGAGGGGCGCGCAGTGTGGGGCGGGCCTGCGGCGGCAGAGGCCGGCATGACGTTGCAGCAGCCCGAGGCGCTCCGTGCGCTTTCCCGGGGAAACCGTCCCCGGGTCCCGGGACCCCGGCAGTGGCGGGGTGCACAGGCCCCCCGGAAGGCGGGGCGGACAGTGACCCGCGCTCGCACACAGGCCCGGCGGCGGCGGCGGCAGCAGCAGCCCCAGCGTCCCACGCCCGTCTCCGAGGTCCGCGCCTTTAGCCGTGGCTCGCGCCCGTCTCCGGTGCTTCCCCAAGCAGCCCTCTTAATGCCCTCTCCTCGCACACCAGGAAACAAAAGGGAAAAAAGTCTCTTGCCTCTTCGGCAGCTCCAGACCCTTTCCCCGGACTCCCTCTGGGCTAACCGTGGTGCACTAACCCCCTCAGGCTCTCTTCCTGCCGCCAGCCCCAGTCCTCTCCCTGCGCTCTGACTGAAAGCCGATACCCGAGCCTCAGCTCCCAGCCCCGCCCACCCCGGCGGCCAAGCAGACAAGCCTCTCGGGCTGGTGTGTGCCTGAGGGCACTGATCCTCTGTGCCAGAATCTCTCCGCTTTGCCCTCCACAACCCTGTTGCTGTGCTCTCCTCCGCTACTCCTAAGCTTTCCCCCTCCGCCACCTGCAGTCTCCGCCCGCGAAGGGGCTTGTAGTGTGTGGAAACCTTTCCTCCTTCACGGCTCCCTCCCACTGGTGCAGGTCCCGTCCCTATCCTATTGTCTCTGTTTATTCTTTTTTTCTTTTGCCCTACCCAGGTATGTGGGGAGTTTCTTGCCTTTTGGGAGGTCTGAGGTCTTCTGTCAGCGTTCAGTAGGTGTTCTGTAGGAGTTGTTCCACGTGTAGTTGAATTTCTGATGTATCTGTGGGGAGGAAGGTGATCTCCGCGTCTTACTCTTCCGCCATCTTCCCAAGCTCTATCTTGATTACTTCAAATTTTTGGCAATTATGAATAAAGCTGCTCTAAAAATCTGTGTGTAGGCTTTCATGTTTTGCATTTGGATAATTAACTACGAGTGTGACTGCTGGATTGTATGATAGGTAAGCCTATATTTAGCTTCATAAGAAATTTACAAAGTGCTTGTACCATTTTGCATTCCAACAGCAATTAACGAGCTTTCCTGTTGCTCTATACCTTCACCAATATTTGGTGTTTTCCATGTTTTGGAGTTTAGCCATTCTGATAAGTGCTTAGTGGTTTCTCGTGAAATGAAGTTTTCTTTTTTTTAATAAATTTATTTTATTTTTGGCTGCGATGGGTCTTTGTTGCTGCGCGCGGGCTTTAGTTGCGGTGAGCTCGGGCTACTCTTCATTGCGGTGCACGGGCTTCTCATTGCGGTGGCTTCTCTTGTTGCGGAGCTCGGGCTCTAGGCGCGCGGGCTTCAGTAGCTGTGGCACGTGAGCTCAGTAGGTGAGGCTCACAGGCCCTAGAGCGCAGGCTCAGTAGTTTTGGCGCACGAGCTTAGTTGCTCTGTGGCATGTGAGATCTTCCCAGGCCAGGGCTCGAACCCATGTCCCCTGCATTGGCAGGTGGATTCTTAACCACTGCGCCACCAGGGAAGCCCAGAAATGGAATTGTATTAATTCTTTTTTACTTTAATTTGGATGCAGACCCTATTTAATTATTTATTTATTTAGTAATGTAGCTACAGTCTAGTACCTGAAAACGTTTATCCTAGAACCAGATTGTCTAGATTCAAATTCTAACCCTACATTTTGCTCCTTGTGAGACATAGGCTAACTACTTAGCATGTGCTTCAGTAGCCTTATAGATAAGATGGAGATAATAATACCATCTACCTCACAGAATTGTTAAAATTCAGTTAGATTATCATGGAACATATAAATAACAATAAGAGTATCTGGCCTATAGTAAACTCTTTTACCTTTAATTGTATATAATAATTTCATTCTTTTATTTTATCAAGGGGAAGGAATTGAGAATGTACTTCCAAATATTGATAGAACTAGGGTAATTATTTTAATTTTAAATTAATTTAAAAAACTCAGTTACATAAAGATAGAATTCCTCTATTTCTGCATCATTACCATATTTAGCTTTCAGCACAGTATTTAAATTTCAATTCAGTAACTTCACAGTTGTACGTCTTTTTACAAACTTTCAATATTGAGAACAGTGGCCTGAAGAATTTTTAAGCTGTTTTTTTTTTTTTGGTGGGAGGGAGAAGAAGGATAAGTTTTAACCCCACTATTTTGTAATTTAGTTTGGTCATGACTCTGATTTGATGAAACTGAGATCAGTATGATAAATGAAATTGCAAAGTTCAAGACTTTGCTCCACTGTTTATTGTTAACTATTCAAATGAACTGAATTCTTAAAATTTCAGTTGTTTCCAGAACATGCCGCTTCTGAAGCATCTTAATCTCAATGTGTAAGCAGATTGTTATTGTTCATCTAATCCATCAACCATAACTGCATTGCCAGTGGTCTGGCCCTAGGAGGGCACAAAGTTCATAGACTTAATTATTACAAACAGTATGTCTTCTATTTTAATTTTCTAGTGGAGGGTAACTCTGGGTCAGTCATGCAAGGAACTGACTTAAGTTCCATGTCCTTGAAAAATGTTGCCACCTCAGTTTAAATTAATGGTCTAACAGCTTCGACCATTTGGGGAGCACTCTCAGTAGTCATATGTCCTAAATTTGACTACTTTCATATTAGCATTGTTAAGACATTATGGGAATTCCCTGGCAGTCCAGTGGTTAGGACTCCACGCTTTCACTACTGAGGACCTGCGTTCAATCCCTGGTTGGGGAACTAAGATCCCACAAGCCATGCAGTGTGCCAAAAAAAAAAAAAAAAAAAAAGACTTAATTAAACCCCAGAACACAGTCGTGCTTGTCATGGGCATCATGCTTAAGAGTTCTTCTGTCACATCAAAATTTTCTTTGACACCACCAAATGATAGATCTAATTGGATGGTAATATATATACATATATGTAGCTGAGCTCTCTTCCACTGCAATAGAAACGCCATAAATGATTTAACTTTTTCATAGAATTTGTCCTGTGAATTCTCAGCCTTATCTTCATTACACTGAATAATGGTGTTTGCCTTTGATAATGCTATTTTTGGTTATGGAGTGTGGGGCATGATTTTTCTCCTGCATTCAAGAGATAATCCTTTATAAACTCTCCATTCCTAAAAAAAGTTTTAACGGAGAAAGGGTATTTTTCAATTCCTATGTGATTGGATTTTGCAGCATAATCATTTATTATACATTGAATATTAATGTTTTATAAATCTGGGGAATTTCCAACTCTGCTGAGAAATTCCACTGGAAAAAAGAAAAGAAAAAGAATAATAAACTAAAATGTCCCTGTACTACTCAGTGTTCCTTTCTTAGTAGTGGAAAACACATTTCTAAGAAAAGTGGAAACTTTAACAACTCAAATATCTTCAAGATAAATATTGCCCTAAAACTTGCCTTATCATAAAACCATACAAAAATTAGACAGATTTAAAAAAAGGGAGTCAGAATTTTTTATCTAATTGATCAGAGCCAAAGGGCCAGTGATTCTTTTTTAATATTGAAATAATATAAAAAATAAGGTGTGGTCCATAAGTCAAAGGGATTCCTTAAAAGATATTGTATTTATCATAACTAAATTTAAAAACTCGAGTTTGCAAACAATATTGAAAGCAGAGAGATTAAGAAAAATTACCAATTTTTGAAACCTTTTGGACATTTAAAAAAAATGATAACAAATGGTATTTTATTAAATTTTAATAAACTGTGTACAACATAGAAATACTTGCCATATACACCATTCTTGGACATTTTCTTACAATTGTAAATATTCAGAGCACTTTACTATATTCCACAACAGCATTTTTTAAGGTTTATTTTTCATAAAGGAACAACTGTGTAAAAGATCAAGCAGCATCAATTTTCTGTTTCATTGCCCTCCAAGGCAATCTGTGGAATTAAATAATTGCAATTTTGACCTCTACTGCAAATGATCAATCAGCTGAGGCTTCTACTAAAAGTCCTTAATATGACAAAGACAAAAGAAGAAGATACAATTGTCAGATGAAGTGGCCAGAGATTTACTGATCTTATTTTTTAAAGTCTTTATTTGCACAGTAACAAATATAAATATTTGATTATTTCATTAAGTTTATCCAGTCGAGTATTTATTTATCAGCTAAGAGGCCCTAGGCACTAATCTAGCCATTTGGGATCTAGAAGTAAATAAAACATAAAGAGACCCCTTTACCTTATGGTACAAGAATTCTTTTGAGAAGACAGATATTTGTGGGGAAAAAAAAGTAAACATGTTGTGTGTTAGATTGTGATGAAAGTTAGGGGGACAAACATAAGTTAGGGTAACAGTCCCTGTGGTGAGATGTGGTGAGCTATTTTAATAGAATAATGTAGGGTGACTTCTCTAATAAAGCTACCTTTGAAAAGGCATTGGAAGAAATTAAATGAACAAGCCAAGGCTCCAGGATAAACTTGGCAGGCAGAGCGGATACCTAAAGCAAAGGTCCTGAACCTTCCTGCTGGTCCAGTGGTAAAGAATCTGCCTTCCAATGCAGGGGACACATGTTCGATCCCTGGTCGGGGAGCTAAGATCCCACACGCTGCGGGGCAACTAAGCCCACGCACCTCAAATACTGAGCTTGCGTGCTTCAACTAGAGAGCCTGAGGGCCGCAAACTACAGACCCCATGCACCCTGGTTCCCGTGAGCCACAACTAGAGAGAAGCCCACACTCCACAACGAAAAGATCACGCGTGCTGCAACTAGGACCTGACGCAGCCAAAAAAAATACGGGAACTAAATAAATAAATAAGTAAATAGACAAATAAATAAAGAGAAGACCTAAGATAGATAAATAAATAAATGAATAGAAGGCCTAAGATAGATAAAGAGAAGGCCTAAGATAGATAGATAAATAAATAAGTAAATAAGTAAAGAGAAGGCGTAAGATAGATAGGTGAATAAAGAGAAGGCCTAAGATAGATAGATAAATAAACAACTAAATAAATAGATTAAATCATTCAATCAATCAATAAACTAAAGGCCCCAAGGGGCATTGTGTGTGCCTGGAAGTGTGAGGAAGTCAATGTAGTGGATGAAGACAAAGTAAGGTGGTAGGCAGTGAAGTTGGAGGGGTCACCAAAAGGACAACTGGCAGTGACTTAATTTGCTGTGTGTGTATGTATTTACCTTGAACCAGGAACTCTGCGTTCAGGCCACACACAACTCTCCATCCCTAAGTGATACTTTAGAATTTTTTTTAATGAGGAAGAGGGAAGAGAAATAACAGGTGTGTATCTATTTGCATGTGTGTGTGTTTATTCTTTCCTAAAAACAGTACTAAATTCTTTGATTTTATTATTTAAAAGAACTGTTAGGAATTTTTATTTCTATTTTACAGTTGAAGAAATGGTTCACAAATTCTGTTTTTTTCTGCTTCCTAAACATATCCTCTTGCTACCTGCCCAAACAGTCATTCTGGGATCCCAGGGTGGCCAACAAAAAGTGCTAATGTATGCCTTCAAAGAAACACAAGGTAGAAATGACTTGGAAGTTGGCCCCAGATTTATCTGGGTTTGAATTCTAGTACTGCTACTCGTTGGCTAGGTTAACACTTGTTAACATAGTCATGCAAATATCCCAGGCACTTATTAGTTTCATTTGCCTGTAAAATGAGTATAATAATATCATGTATGTAAAGATTAACATATATAAGGAAGCTAGCCTAGAATCCCCAGATGAAAATAATAAATATTAGTTCCCGTCTTCTCCCTTCCTTCAGTTAGGAGATGGAGATCAAGTGGGGATTCAACCTGGTTTGGGGAAATTGATGGACAGAAAGAAAGCATGCACAGGACCTGCCTTGTGAGGCAAAGCTCACTTCCCAGTGGAGAGTGGAGGTGTGTGGTCTGATCCCTTGAAGAGTTCCTGGTTCAAGGCCTGAAAAGAACTGAAGGTAAGGAAAGGGTGAGAAAGAGGGAAAGGGAAGTAGCAGCTGTGTATCTATTAAAATAATTAACAGCTAACACTATTAAAATAATTCAGGGGAGGGCTTCCCTGGTGGCACAGTGGTTGAGAGTCCGCCTGCCGATGCAGGGGACACGGGTTCGTGCCCCGGTCCGGGATCCCACATGCTGCGGTGCGGCTGGGCCCATGAGCTATGGCCGCTGAGCCTGCGCGTCCGGAGCCTGTGCTCCGCAACGGGAGAGGCCACAACAGTGAGAGGCCTGCGTACCGCAAAATAAATAAATAAATAAAAATAATTCAGGGGAGATTTGAATTTAGAATTGGTAGAGGTGGAGGTGGGGATGGTGGTGATATTCTGACGGTTGAACTAGCAGATGTGAAATAGGAAGTGAAAGAAAGTGAGGGGTTAATCATGATTATCAGCTTTTTGCCAAAAAAAACCCCCCCAAAACTGTAAGGCGTCTGTGGGACTATGGAGTGAAGCAAATTGGGGCAGAGAAAGATCCCTTCTGTTGAGTAGACAACACAATTGAATATGACTCAAAAGTTTGAAGGAGAAGATTCAGGAACACAAACAAATTGGTATGTAAATCTGTGAGACCAAAAAAAAAAAAAAAGAGAAACAAACAAAAAAAGCCGCATTAATTGCTTATACAATAAGATGAAATCATTTTTCATTTTATATTTACTCACTCAAATATTGTCCGAATTTAAGAAATGCTAAGGGTTTATCCATTTTGAAATTTTCCATTTAAAGAAAAAAATAATATTCTCACAGACATATTCATCAAGAATGAGATGACCAGAACTTGAGGAAAGTAAAAATAATAATAATGTTTTGTGAATTTTATGCAAGTGAACTTTCTCGAGATGCTTTTGACTATTAATTTCTCTTCCTATTTTCTCTGCCCTTAGATTTGTTTCATGAACCACTGCTGAGAATGAGCTTAATGAGTAGTTTATTGGAGTTGGAAGTCACAAGAAAAACATACCAGGAGAAAATAAGATTTATGAATATGTACATCATTGCACTCTAGATTATTTCACTTATTAGTCAATACAATCTATTATCATTATAAACTATAATAATAACTAAGGAAATTTAGATTCAAAGAGGTCATGTAAAATGTTTTAAGGTCTTGTCTTAGTTTGCTAGGGCTGCCATCACAAAATACCACAGACTAAGCTGTTCAAAAGACAGAACTCTTATTTTCTCTGGAGGCTGAAGTACAAGATTAAGTTGGTTTCTCCTGAGCCCTCTGTCCTTGGCTTGGAGAGGGCTGCCTTCTCACTGGGTTCTCTAATGGCTTTTTCTCTGTGCAGATACATCCCTAGTGATTCTTCCTCTTCTTATAAGGACACCAGTCACATTGCATTAGGGCCCACCCATATAACCTCATTGAATCTTAATTTTCTCTTTAAAGGCCCTATCGAGAAATACAGTCACATTGTAAGCTATTAGGAATTAAGACTTCAACAAAAAAATTTAGGAGGACAATATTAAGTTCATAACACTCACATGGCTATTAAAAAAATAAAACTGAGATTTTCATACTCTCAGACTCCAAAATCCACCCTCTTTCCAATATACTGTGCACTGTTTGACATTAGACCTAGGCCTGAGACTAAAGATAGAGGTAGGAACACAGAGCTGATAGGGAGCAGAGATCATTCGAAGAGGCTTATGTAGTGGAGTTATATAAATTTGATACTTCAGTTATTGCTCACTCTACCTTGAGTCAAATTACCTGTATGCCATTTAGAGCTTTTTGGTTTATTTTTTAATTAATTAATTAATTTTTATTGAAGTATAGTTGATTTACAATGTTGTATTAGTTTTAGGTATACAGCAAAGTGATTCAGTTATACATACATATATACCTAATTTTTTTCAGATTCTTTTCCCTTATAAGTTATTAAAAATGATTGAGTATAGTTCTCTGTGGTATATAGTAGGGCCTTGTTAGTTGTATAATTTATATATGGTGGTGTGTATATTTTAATCCCCAACTCCTAATTTATTCCCTCCCTCTTTCCCCTTTGGTAACCATAAGTTTGTTTTCCATGTCTGTGGGTCTGTTTCTGTTTCATATATAAGTTCATTTGTATCTTCTTTTTTTTGATTCCACATATAAGCAATATCTTATACTTGTCTTTCTCTGTCTGGCTTCACTGAGTATGACAACCTCTAGGTCCATCCATGTTGCTCCAAAATACAGCTGGATTAAAATCTCAGCAAGGCTCTTCGTTCATCGCTTACCAAAGGTAGACTCCTTGACTTTTAATTTACAGTTCTTCATCTCTAACTGGGAAAATCCTGTTTACTTTTCAGAGCTATTGTGATGTGTAAATGAAGTGGTAGGCTGCAGCAGGGTAGCTTTTCAGTAAATGCTATCTCATCCTGTCACTAGAGATTCTGGAAATTTTTAACCCTTGGGTCAAGCGTCTCAGTGTCTTTCATGACTACAAATATACTTTGAGTGGCCCCAACACAAACTATCAAATAATAAGGTATCTTAAACATGTTACAAGTTTGTTTAATATAGTGTTTGAGATTGGAACAAAAGAACAGTTTCAATATGGAACCATCTGTAGAAGTGAAAGGAAGTTTGTGCCAAAAATATTTCCTCTGGCTAAGCGATGAATGCTTTGTTCTAGAAGTTGACTTAATATAAAATTGCCTAATTTGTATGCTGAGAGAGAGAGGAGGTACAGAGCACTGTTAGAGAAGCGTTAGATTTTCCTGAGTTTAGTGTTTTATCAATTGATGCAATTAATTGTTTCTAGTCTATGTGTGTATGTATATGCATTTTATGTATATATATATATGTTTCTAGTCTATGTATATATACACATATACATCATAAGACTATATATAAATACATATTTGTAGTATATATAAAATATATAAAAATATATGTAAGGAAATATAACATTTTCTTATTGAAAAGGGGGAAATTAGTAAAGAACAATTATTGTATAGTTAAACTTATGTAATATATGAGTATACCCTAGAAAAAAGATCAATTCATATTTGTCTGATATATACATATGTATAAGACAGTTATTACTTGTCCTATATAGAAAGAAAACTTACTACATTTGAGATAGTATTTAACATGTTTGGAATGACTCCAAAAATGATTTGAAATAACGTGACTATTAGATGAAAATTGCCCTTTGAACATATTACCTACTGTGTGTAATTGTTACTACTGTAAGAAACTTATCACTAGTATTATAAGCATCCTTAATTGTAAATTATTGTTTTAAACCCAATTTTACATAAGATAACGCATTGCAGTGCATGTTGGTGTCAGTCCTTCTGATTTCAGACAGATCTTGAGTGCAGATGGGGACTGAGGAATGAGTTGAGGAGAGAGAGCTGAGAGTTCAGAGAAACCAAGACTAGAATTCGTAGGTCAGAGGAACAGTGACAGGGCTGCACAGAGAGAGAATTCCAGATGGCAGCAGAGTGCTCCCCTCCAGCATTTGGCTAAGTGCTGATCAGGGCATGTGTCTGAGGTTAGGGAAAACCACCTCAAGGATTGGGTGTAACAAGGCATGGCATTCACACAAAGGCAGTCATAGTGCATGTTCTCACCCCACCTTCCCGACTGGAAAACCTCAAAGTTTACAGGGTGCTGTACACAGAAGGGTTTTGCCTCAGTAGTGGGAAAAAATTAGCCTACAACAAAACTGCAAAAGTTCCAAATAACAAATCTTATAAACCAGATCCAGAGGATCAAAACATTCCTAAGGAATTTTAATAAATCTCAAAATTAAGCATAAGAATGTTTATAGAAATAAATATATCTAACACTCACTATGTAAAATTCACAGTGTTAGAAAACCAATGAAAAGTTACCAAGGAAGTGTTAGAAGTAGTAAGCACTGATATTAAAACAATTATTATACCTGTACTGCCTATGTCCAAAAGGAAGTAGAAACAAAGAAGATAAAAAGTAATGCAAAACAGACTTTCAAATTTCTAGAGATGAAAATTACAATGTCCAAGATGAAAATAAATCGGATGTAATTAAAGACAAACTAAATATGGTCAAAAAAAGCTTAATGAACAATAAGCAAAGGGGTAAATAAACTGTACTATATTCATAAAAAGTAATAAAATGACAAAAAGGAATGAATTATTGACATACACAACATGAATAGATCTCACATATGCTGACAGAAAGCAGACAGACAAAAAGGGTATATATGGTGGAATTGAACATATACGAAGTTCTACAAAAATGCAAATTATTGCATGGTGACAACAGATTAGTTGTTGCCCGGGATTAGAGGGGTAGGTAGAGTTGGAAAGAATACATTAAAAAGACCACGAGGAAACTTTTTTGTCAACAGACCTGTTTATTATTTTGATTGTGGTGATAGTTTCATGGTTTTATACATACATCAAAACTCATCAAATTGCATACTATAATATGTGCATTTTATTATATAAACAACTTAATAAAGCTGTTTTCATATTAATTTACATGAAAGTATGAAAGAGCATGTAATGGATTTTCCTATCTCTTCAAACTTGTGTTTTAAAGACTTGAAATTACCACTGTAATGTTCAAAGGAGCAGTTTTACAGGGTTCACCACTGTAAAAATTTATATAACCTCATTTTTCTTCAAATTAAAAAAATAACATTGATTTAATGGCAACAATGAGATTTCATTTTTTATTATCTATAAAATTGCAACCACGTGTGGTAAAAAAAATCTCTCTGGGTCTCTTACGTATTTTCTGACCTTGAGAGTAGAGGCAGTGACTTCTAATTTTCCAGATTATCTTTTCAAAGACTCACCATTCAGTCTAAGAACTGAACATGACTCTTACCTTGATATCACTTGCATGACTCTGGTGACCTTTCCTCTCTTCTGATCCCCTCAGAGGTAACCACTATCTTCAGTTTTGCATTTAAAATTTGTTTGCTATGAATTTAAGCTTTACCAAATAAATTGAGAGAATTTATGGGTTATTTTTCTGTTTTTTTTGACATATCTCCTAGTGTTAAATATGCAAGAACAGTTAGGCAAACAACTAATAACAATGTCTGCATCATAGTGTGATATTTTCAGTTTTTAAAAATTCGATTGTGCCAAATTATTTTCTTGGGGCTTCCCTGGTGGCTCAGTGGTTGAGAGTCCGCCTGCCGATGCAGGGGACACGGGTTCATGCCCTGGTCCGGGAAGATCCCGCGTGCCGCGGCGCGGCTGGGCCCGTGAGCCATGGCCGCTGAGCCTGCACGTCCGGAGCCTGTGCTCCGCAACGGGAGAGGCCACAACAGTGAGAGGCCCGCGTACCGCAATAAATAAATAAATAAATAAATAAATAAAATAAAAAGGCTCTGCTTTCCCCCATTTAAAAATAAATATTTTCTTAATCTCTTGGATCACCATATTCACCCAACAGAACACTAATGTGTGTAACAGTTGCGCTACTTCCCTGCCATCTCTTAGTGAGATCTCTCTGTGCTTTCAATTGGTACGTGCCTTATCATTAGTGACACTAATCACTTTTTCATATGGTAATGATTCTTTAAATTTTCCCCCCTAAATCCCTGATTTTTTCCCCATATTTTTCTATTTTTAATTAAAAAAAATTTATTGGAATATAGTTGCTTTACACTCTTGTGTTAGTTTCAGGTGTACAGCAAAGTGAATCAGCTATACCTATACATATATCCCCTCTATTTTGGATTTCCTTCCCATTTAGGTCACCACAGAGAACTGAGTAGAGTTCCCTGTGCTATACAGTAGGTTCTCATTAGTTATCTATTTTATACATAGTATCAATAGTATATGTATGTCAATCCCAATCTCCCAATTCGTCTCACTCCCTGCTTCTCCCTTGGTATCCATATATTTTTTCTCTATGTCTGTGTTTCTATTTCTCCTTTGCAAATAAGATCATCTATATCATTTTTTTAGATTCTACATACATGTGTTAGTATACAATATTTGTTTTTCTCTTTCTGACTTACTTCACTCTGTATGACACACTCTAGGTCCATCCACGTCTCTACAAATGACCCGTTTTCGTTCCACTTTACGGCTGAGTAATATTCTATTGTATATATGTACCACTTCTTCTTTATCCATTCCTCTGTTGATGGACACTTAGTTTGCTTCCGTGTCCTGGCTATTGTAAGTAGTGCTGCAGTGAACATTGGGGTGCATGCATCCTTTTGAATTATGGTTTTCTCTGGGTATATGCCCAATAGTGGGATTGTTGGGCAATATAGTAGTTCTATTTTTAGTTTTTTAGGAACCTCCATACTGTTCTCCATAGTGGCTGTATCAATTTACATTCCCACCAACAGTGCAAGAGGGATCCCTTTTCTCCACACCCTCTCTAGTATTTATTGTTTGTACATTTTGTGATGATGACCATTCTGACTAATGTGAGGTGATACCTCATTGTAGTTTTGATTTGCATTTCTCTAATGGGAAAATGAAATGTTTTATCTGGGCATTTTTGTGTGTGTGTGTGTGGTATGCGGGCCTCTCACTGTTGTGGCCTCTCCTGTTGCAGAGCACAGGCTCCGGACGTGCAGGCTCAGCAGCCATGGCTCACGGGAACAGCCGCTCCGTGGCATGTGGGATCTTCCCAGACCAGGGCATGAACCCGTGTCCCCTGCATCGGCAGGCGGACTCTCAACCACTGCACCACCAGGGAAGCCCGCGGAAAAGCTTTGATGCCTAAAAAATGTCTTCTCATCTACTAACTGATGGTTGGCACTCAACTCTCATCCTTTTATCTCGGAATCTCATCCCTTTAGCTTAAATCTTTTTTTCCCATTAAAATTCAAATACTGGTTGTGCTTTAAGATCATAGTCATTTTTACCTCAGCCTGAATGATCCAAAAGCAAGTTTTGATGATGTGCAAGAGGGAAGAGAACTTGAGGGCATAAGTGTTCTGCAGAGGGTATTAGGGAATAGAGAAGACAGAGCAATAAATAGACTCACAGGGGAAACTCAGAAAGTGGAGCTTGATGAAA
>NW_028294601.1:0-76000 GCF_964341445.2 Mesoplodon mirus
CTACACCTTTCCCTACGCCATAGCCTATTCCTGGCTCGTACGCCGGCACTCACCGTTTCATCAGCACGTAGCCTGACCCTCCCACGTTTCCGTACCCTCACCTGTGCCCTAAGCCTTGCCGTTCACTAACCCTAACCCTAGCCCGGAACGGAAACCCACCACCAGCCCTACAACTTACCCCGAAGCCGTAGCCTACTCCTGGCCAGTACGCTGGCACTGACACGTGTGTCAGCACGTAGCCTGACCCTCCCACGTTTCCGTACCCTCACCTGTGCCCTAAGCCTTGCCGTTTCCTAACCCTAACCCTAGCCCGGAACAGAAACCCACCACCAGCCCTACACTCTACCCTACGCCATAGCCTATTCCTGGCCCGTACGCTGCCACTGAGCCGTGCGTCAGCACGTAGCCTGACCCTCCCACGTTTCCATACCATCACCTGTGTCCTAAGCCTTGACGTTCCCTAACCCAAACCCTAGCCCGGAACAGAAACCCACCACCAGCCCTACAACTTACCACCACGCCGTAGCCTACTCCTGGCCCATATGCTGGCACTGACCCGTGCGTCACCACGTAGCCTGACCCTCCCACGTTTCCGTAACCTCACCTGTGCCCTAAGCCTTGCCGTTCCCTAACCTTATCCCTAGCCCGGAACAGAAACCCTCCACCAGCCCTACACTTTACCCTATGCCGTAGCCTACACCTGGCCCGTTCGCGGGCACTGACCTGTGCATCAGCACGTAGCCTGACCCTCCCATGTTACCGTACACTCACCTGTGCCCTAAGCTTTGTCGTTCCCTAACCCTAACCCTAGCCCGGAACGGAAACCCACCAGCAGCCCTAAACCTTACCAACAAGCCGTAGCCTACTCCTGGCCCGTACGCTGGCACTGACCCGTGCGTTAGCACGTAGCCTGACCCTCCCACGTTTCCGTACCATCACCTGTGCCCTAAGCATGCCGTTCCCTCACCCTCACCCTAGCCAGGAACAGAAACCCACCAGAAACCCTACACCTTACCCTACGCCGTAGCCTACTCCTGGCACGTATGCTGGCAAAGACACGTGCGTCAGCACGTAGCCTGACCCTCACACGTTTCCGTACCCTCACCTGTGCCCTAAGCCTTGCCGTTCCCTAACCCTAACCCTAGTCCGGAAAGGAAACACACCACCAGCCCTAGAGCTTACCCCCAAGCCATAGCCTATTCCTGGCCCGTACGCTGGCACTGACCCGTGCGTCAGCATGTAGCCTGACCCTCCCACGTTTCCGTACCCTCACCTGTGCCCTAAGCCTTGCCGTTCCCTAACCCTAACCCTAGCCCGGAACAGAAAACCACCACCAGCCCTACATCTTACCCCCAAGCCGTAGCCTTATCCTGGCCCGTACGCTGGCACAGACCCGTGCGTCAGCACGAAGCCTGACCCTCCCACGTTTGCGGACCCTCACCTGTGCCCTAAGCCTTGCCGTTCCCTAACCCTAACCCTAGCCCGGAACGGAAACCCACCACCAGCCCTACACCATTCCCTACGCCGTAGCCTATTCCTGGCTCATACGCAGGCACTGACCCTTTCATCAGCAAGTAGACTGAACCTCCCACGTTTCCGTACCCTCACCTGTGCCCTAAGCCTTGCCGTTCACTAACCCTAACCCTAGCCCGGAACGGAAACCCACCACCAGCCCTACACATTACTCTTTGCCGTAGCCTACACCTGGCACGTACGCGGGCACTGACCTGTGCTTCAGCACGTAGCCTGACCCTCCCATGTTACCCTACGCTCACCTGTGCCCTAAGCCTTGCCGTTCCCTAACCCTAACCCTAGCCCGGCACGGAATCCCACCACCAGCCCTACACCTTATCGTATGCCGTAGCCTAGTCCTGGCCCGTACGCTGGCACTGACCCGTGCGTCAGCATGTAGCCTGACCCTCCCATGTTTCCGTAACTTCACCTGTGCCCTAAGGCTTGCCGTTCCCTAACCCTAACCCTAGCCCGGAACAGAAACCCACCACCAGCCGTACACCATACCCCAAGCCGTAGCCTATTCCTGGCCCGTACGCAGGCACTGACCCTTTCATCAGCATGTAGCCTGACACTCCCACGTTTCCGTACCCTCATCTGTGCCCTAAGCCTTGCCGTTCCCTAATCCTAACCCTAGCCCAGAACGGAACACCACCACCAGCCCTACACCTTAACCTACGCCGTAGCCTACTGCTGGCCTGTAGGGTGGCACTGACCCTTGCGTCAGCATGTAGCCTGACCCTCCCACGTTTCCGTACCCTCACCTGTGCCCTAAGCCTTGCCGTTCCGTAACCCTAACCCTAGCAAGTAACGGAAACCCACCACCAGCCCTACAGCTTACCTCCAAGCCGTAGCCTACTCCTGGTCCGTTCGGTGGCAGTAACCCTAGCATCAGCAAGTAGCCTGACCCTCCCAAGTTTCTGTACCCTCACCCGTGCCCTAAGTCTTGCCGTTCCGTAACCCTAACCTTAGCCAGGAACGGAAACCCACCACCCGCCCTACAACTTACCCCCAAGCCGTAGCCTACTCCTGGCCCATATGCTGGCACTGACCCGTGCGTCCGCACATAGCGTGACCCTCCCACGTTTCCGTACCCTCCCCTGTGCCCTAAGCCTTGTCGTTCCCTAACCCTAACCCTAGCCCGGAACGGAAACCCACCACCAGCCCTACAACTTACCCTACGCTGTAGCCTACACCTGGCCCGTACGCGGGCACTGACCCGTGCGTCAGCACGTAGCCTGACCCTCCCACTTTTCCGTACCCTCACCTGTGCCCTAAGCCTTGCCGTTCCCTAACCCTAACCCTACCCCGGAACGGAAACCCACCACCAGCCCTACACCATACGCTACACCGTAGCCTACTCCTGGCCCGTACGCTGGCACTGACCCGAGCGTCAGCATGTAGCCTGACCCTCTCACGTTTCCGTACCCTCCCATGTGCCCTAAGCCTTGACGTTCCCTATCCCTAACCCTAGCCCGGAAAGCAAATCCACCACCAGCCCTACACCTTTCCCTACGCCGTAGCCTACTCCTGGCCCGTACGCTGGCACTGAACCGTGCGTCATCACATAGCCTGACCCTCCCACTTTTCCGTACCCTCACCTGTGCCCTAAGCCTTGCCGTTCCCTTACCCTAACCCTAGCCCGGAACGGAAACCCACCACCCGCCCTACACCTTACCCTATGCCGTAGCCTACTCCTTGCCCGTACCCTGGCACTGACCCGTGCTTCAGCACGTAGCCATACCCTCCCACATTTCCGTACCCTCACATGTGCCCTAAGCCTTGCAGTTCCCTAAACCTAACCATAGCCCGGAACGAAAACCCTCCACCAGCCCTACACCTTACACTACGCCGTAGCCTACTCCTGGCCCGTACGCTGGCACTGACCCGTGCGTCAGCATGTAGTTTGACCCTCCCACGTTTATGTACACTCACCTGTGCCCTAAGCCTTGCCGTTCACTAACCCTAACCCTAGCCCGGAACGGAAACCCACCACCAGCCCTACAACTTACCCCCAAGCCGTAGCCTACTCCTGACCGGTACGCTGGCACTGACACATGCGTCAGCACGAAGCCTGACCCTCACACGTTTCCGTACCCTCACCTGTGCCCTAAGCCTTGCCGTTCCCTAACCCTAACCTTAGCCTGGAACAGAAACCCACAACCAGCCCTACACTCTACCCTACGCCGTAGCCTATTCCTGGCCCGTACGCTGGCACTGAGCCGTGCGTCAGCACGTAGCCTGACCCTCCCACGTTTCCGTACCCTCACATTGCCCTAAGCCTTGACGTTCCCTAACCCGAACCCTAGCCCGGAACAGAAACCCACCAACAGCCCTACAACTTACCACCACGCCGTAGCCTACTCCTGGCCCATATGCTGGCACTGACCCGTGCGTCAGCACGTAGCCTGACCCTCCCACGTTTCCGTAACCTCACATGTGCCCTAAGCCTTGCCATTCCCTAACCCTAACCCTAGCCCGGAACGGAAACCCACCACCAGCCCTAAACCTTACTCTATGCCGTAGACTACACCTGGCCCGTACACGGGCACTGACCTGTTCTTCAGCACGTAGCCTGACCCTCCCATGTTACTGTACCCTCACCTGTGCCCTAAGCCTTGCCGTTCCCTAACCCTAACCCGAGCCCTGCACGGAATCCCTACACCAGCCCTACACCTTATCCTATGCCGTAGCCTAGTCCTGGCCCATACGCTGGCACTGACGCGTGCGTCAGCATGTAGCCTGAACCTCCCACGTTTCCGTACCCTCACCTGTGCCCTAAGCCTTGCCGTTCCCTAACCCTAACCCTAGCCCGGCACGGAAACCCACCACAATCCCTACACCTTACCATACGCCGTAGCCTACTCCTGGCCCGTACGCTGGCACTGACCCATGAGTCAGCACGTAGACTGACCCTCCCACGTTTCCGTACCCTCACCTGTGCCCTAAGCCTTGCCGTTCCCTCACCCTAACCCTAGCCAAGAATGGAAACCCACCAGCAGCCCTAAACCTTACCTTACACCGTAGCCTACTCCTGGCCCGTACGCTGGCACTGACCCGTGCGTCAGCACGTAGCCTAACCGTCACACGTTTCCATACCCTCACCTGTGCCCTAAGCCTTGTCGTTCCCTAACCCTAACCCTAGTCCGGAACGGAAACACACCACCAGCCCTAAGGCTTACCCCCAATCCATAGCTTATTTCTGGCCCGTACGCTGGCACTGTCCCGTGCTTCAGCATGTAGCCTGACCCTCCCACGTTTCCGTACCCTCACCTGTGCCCTAAGCCTTGCCGTTCCCTAACCCTAACCCTAGCCCGGAACGGAAACCCACCACCAGCCCTACAACTAACCCCCAAGCCGTAGCCTACTCCTGGCTGGTATGCTGGCACTGACCCTTGCATCAGCACGTAGCCTAAACTTCCCACTTTACTGTACCCTCACCTGTGCCGTAAGCCTTGCCGTTCCCTAACCCTAACCCTACTATGGAACGGAAACACACCACAAGCCCTAAACCTAACCCCCAAGCCATAGCCTACTCCTGGCCCGTACGCTGGCACTGACCCGTGCGTCAGCACGTAGCCTGACCCTCCCACGTTTCCGTACCCTCACCTGTGCCCTAAGACTTGCTGTTCCCTAACACTAACCCTAGCCTTGAACGGAAACACACCATCAGCCCTACACCTAACCACCAAGCCGTAGCCTACTCCTGGCCGGTACGCTGGCACTGAACCGTGCGTCAGCACGTAGCCTGACCCTCCCACGTTTCCGTACCCTCACCTGTGCCCTAAGACTTGCCGTTCCCTAACCCTAACCCTAGCTCGGAACGGAAACCCACCACTAGCCCTAAACCTTTCCCTACGACGTAGACTACACCTGGCCCGTACGCTGGCACTGACCCATGTGTCAGCACGTAGTCTGACCCTCCCACGTTTCCGTACCCTCACCTGGGCCCTAAGCCTTGCCGTTTCCTAACCCTAACCCTAGCCCATGAACGGAAACCCACCACCCGCCCTACACCTTACCCTACGCCGTAGCCTACTCCTGGCCCATACGCTGGCACTGACCAGTGCATCAGCACGAAGCCTAACCCTCTCACGTTTCTGTACCCTCAACTATGCTGTAAGCCTTGCCTTTCCCTGTCCCTTACCCTAGCCCGAAACGGAAACCCACCACCAGCCCTACACCTTACCCTACACCGTAGCCTACTCCTGGCCCGTATGCTGGCACTGACCCGTGCGTCAGCATGTAGCCAAACCCTCCCACGTGTCCGTACCCTCACCTGTGCCCTAAGCCTTGCCGTTCCTTAACCCTATGCCTAGCCCCGAAGGGAAACCCACCACCAGCCCTAAACCTTACCCCCAAGCCGTAGCCTACTCCTGGCCCATACGCTGGCATTGACCCGTGTGTCAGCAAGTAGCCTGACCCGCGCACGTTTCCGTACCCTCACCTGTGCCCTAAGCCTTGCTGTTCCCTAACACTAACCCTAGCCTGGAACGGAAACCCACCACCAGCCCTACACCTAACCAACAAGCCGTAGCCTACTCCTGGCCAGTACGCTGGCACTGACCCGTGCGTCAGCACGTAGCCAGACGCTCCCACGTTTCCGTACCCTCACCTGTGCCCTAAGACTTGCGGTTCCCTAACACTAATCCTAGCCCGGAACGGAAAACCACCACAAGACCTACACCTTACCCTACACCGTAGCCTACTCCGGGCCCGTACGCTAGCACTGACCCGTGCGTCAGCACGTAGCCTGACCCTCCCACGTTTCCGGAGCCTCACCTGTGCCCTAAGACTTGACGTTCCCTAACTCTAAGCATAGCCCTGAACGGAAACACACCACCAGCCCTACACCTTACCCCCAAGCCATAGCCTACTCCTGGCCCGTACGCTGGCACTGATGCGTGCGTCACCACGTAGCCTGAAACTCCCACGTTTCCGTACCCTCAACTGTGCCCTAAGCCTTGCCGTTCCCTAACCCTAACCCTAGCCCAGAACAGAAACCCACCACCTGCCCTACAACTTACCCACAACCTATAGCCTACTCCTGGCCCGTACGCTGGCACTGACCCGTGTGACAGCACGGAGCCTGACCCTCCCACGTTTCCGTACCCTCACGTGGGCCCTAAGCCTTGCCGTTCCCTAACCCTAACCCTAGTCCATCATGGAAACCCACCACCAGCCCTACACCTTACCCTACGCCGTAGCCTACTCCTGGCCCGTACGCTGGCACTGACCCTTGCGTCAGCACGTAGCCGGACCCTCACACGTTTTCGTACCCTCACCTGTGCCCTAAGCCTTGCCGTTCCCTAACCCTAACCCTAGTCTGGAACGGAAACCCACCACCAGCCCTACAGCTTACCCCCAAGCCATAGCCTACTCGTGGCCCATACGCTGGCACTGACCGGTGTGTCAGCATATAGCCTGACGAGGCACACCAGGGGAGGGCGGGCCAGCAGGGTAAGGCTTCCCAGGTCAGCTAATCCACAACCCTCAGGGAATCACATTGTTGAAAATGGACCTCGCTAAGGCAGAAGAGGAGCCAAGGGAAAAAAGGACACAATGCCATTTGCAGCACCGTAGATGAGTCTAGAAGTAATCACGTGACTTGTAGTAAGTCAGAAAGTGAAAGACACATACCATATCATATCACTTATAGGTGTTACCTAAAAATGGATACCAGGGCAGATATTTCCACGGAGAAGGGCAATCACAGATTCATTAAACAAACTTATGGTTCACGAATGGAAAGGTGTGAGGATTGGATTCATTACGATATCGGGGTTAACAGACATATACAAACACAGGTGACATATATAATCACCAAAGACCTACAGAATACCAAGAGAGGACTACTCAACATTCTGTCATAACGTACATGGGAAAAGGATCCCAGGAAGAACACTCATCTGTATATGTGTAAAAAACCACATCTTCCACACCTACAACAAGCCAAACATTGTAATCAAACTTGCTGTAATAAAAAATAAAAAAAAATTAAATTAAAAACACGAACAAGAAGTAATGAGAAAAACGTGACGGGCTTTCTCCTGGCACATTCCATTCTAAATTCCAATCTAGAACACCACTTCCACTGAGGCTCTCTTGCCCTAGTAACCAGATTTGGTAAGGGAGAACTGCTGCCACCTTGTGGACGTTTCACATAACAGCAGCTTTAATCCCAGCGCTAATGGTCAGTTGATATTCAAAATCATTGCAGGCCTGTAAATGACACCTGCCCTGAAAACAAATCCTGGGGTCACATATCGACCAAAAAATTCAAAGGACGTCCATATTTCAAAAGGACCGTTTCAAAAGGCATATTTTACGCACATTAGTGTTCTGCTTCTTTTCCTTTCTTTCCTTTTTTGTTAAAAAAAAAGGGAATGGAAAAAGGCATCCCTCTGAATGGGCGAAAATCGGTGCAAACGAATCAATGGACAGAGGTTTAATCTCCAATATATATAAACAGCTCATGCAGCTTAATATTAAAAAAACAAACAACCCAATACAAAAATGGGCAGAAGATCTAAAGAGACGTTTCTTCAAAGAAGACACAGAGATGGCCAAGACGCACATGAAAAGCTGCTCAACAGCACTAATTATTAGAGAAATGCAAATCAAAACTACAATGAGGTATCACCTCACACCTGTTAGAATCGGCATCATCAGAAAATCTACAAACAACAAATTCTGTGGAGGGTGTGGAAAAAGGAGCCCTCTTCCACTATTGGTGGGAATGTAAATTGATACAGTCACTATGGAGAACAGTATGGAGTTTCCTTAAAAAAACTAGAGATAGAATTACCATCTGATCCAGCAATCCCACTTCTGGGCATATACCCAGAGAAAACGGTAAATCAAAAAGGCACATTCACCACAATGTTCGTTGCAGCACTATTTACAATAGCCAGGTAATGGAAGCAACCTAAATGCCCACAGACAGATGAATGGATAAAGATGTGGTACATATATAAAATGGAATATTACTCGGCCATAAAAAGGAATGAAACTGGGTCATTTGTAGAGACATCGATGGATCGAGAGACTGTCGTACAGAATGAAGTAAGTCAGAAAGAGGAAAACAAATATTGTATATTAATGCATATATGTGGAGCCTAAAAAATGTTACAGATGAACTGGTTTGCAGGGAAGAAATAGAGACACAGAGGTAGAGAACAAACGTATGGACACCAAGTGTGGGAAGCCATGGGGTGGTGGTGGTGGGATGAGTTGGGAGTTTGGGATTGACCTGTATACATGTATATGCATAAAATACATAACTAATAATAACGTGCTGTATAAAAAAAATAAATAAAATTAAATTTCAAAATTTTAAAAAATAAAATTTAAAAATAAAACAGAAAAAAGTTCTTCCCGTCACACAGATGTATTTATAGGAACGAATTATTTCCATGCTTATATCTATAAATACATAAAAGAGGAATAAAACCTAACTTGAACCATAAAAGAAAAAAAAAACCTGAACCCTCGAGTTATACAGAGGAAAACCCTGTCAGGGCACTTGCTCCAGCGGTAAACAATTCTGAAATTGGTCAGAGGTGGGGAACCATCTCCCATACAGCTAGCAACACACCCCCTACGCAAGGAGCGTCCTCATTGCAAAGCTGGGGGACCGTGCCGAGGCATCTGTGAGTAAACGTGAGCTGAGCCCCAGGCCAGCTGCTGCTGAACTGTTCCCACCCTTTCCAGGTAAAACACCTGAATATGTACAAGGGCTTGAAAGCCTAGAGGAAGGACCGTGGAGCCACACCAGTGACAGCACGCAGGCCAACTTGGTGCCTGCAGGCCAGCCAGGCTGGTCCTGGACACTGGCGCTCTTCCAGAAGCTTTCCATTGCCCTGCCTGAGATACCCCTCCTGTCCCGGCCCCCACTGCTTTTTTCCTTCCTCACCTCTGTCCGGAGAGAAATTCCAGCGGAAGGTATGGGTGACACATCCTCTTCTTTACAAGCGGCAGCCTGGCTACTCCTGCAGAAAGGCCAGCAGAACCCCACTCACACTGGGCCACCCACAAAGCTGTGGCCCCTCACTCCCTCCCACCAGCACAGCCCCGAGACTGCTGACGGGGCAGAGAATATGGAGTCAGGCACAGCTTCAGGGGCTATTGCTGCCTGGAGCTCTGTTTATATTGACCTCAAAGAGGCACACCTGGGGAGGGCGGGCCGGCAGGGTAAGGCTGCCCAGGTCAGCTAATCCACAACCCTCAGGGAATCACATTGTTGAAAATGGACCAAGCTAAGGCAGAAGAGAAGCCAAGGGAAAAAAGGACACAATGCCATTTGCAGCACCGTACATGAGTCTAGAAGTAATCACGTGACTTGTAGTAAGTCAGAAAGTGAAAGACACATATCATATCATATCACTTATAGGTGTTACCTAAAAATGGATACCAGGGCAGATATTTCCACGGAGAAGGGCAATCACAGATTCATTAAAAAAACTTATGTTTCACCAATGGAAAGGTGTGAGGATTGGTTTCATTACGATATCGGGGTTAACAGACATATACAAACACAGGTGACATATATAATCACCAAAGACCTACAGAATACCAAGAGAGGACTACTCAACATTCTGTCATAACGTACATGGGAAAAGGATCCCAGGAAGAACAGTCATCTGTATATGTGTAAAAAACCACATCTTCCACACTTACAACAAGCCAAACATTGTAATCAAACTTGCTGTAATAAAAAATAAAAAATTAAATTAAAAACACGAACAAGAAGTAGTGAGACAAACGTGAGGGGCTTTCTCCTGGCACATTCCGTTCTAAACTCCAATCTAGAACACCACTTCCACTGTGGCTCTCTTGCCCTAGTAACCAGATTTGGTAAGGGTGAACTGCTGCCACCTTGTGGCCGTTTCACACAACAGCAGCTTTAACCCCAACGCTAATGGTCAGTTGATATTCAAAATCATTGCAGGCCTGTAAATGACACCTGCCCTGAAAACAAATCCTGGGGTCACATATCGACCAAAAAATTCAAAGGACGTCCATATTTCAAAATGACCGTTTCAAAAGGCATATTTTACGCACATTAGTGTTCTGCTTCTTTTCCTTTCTTTCCTTTTTTGTTAAAAAACACGGGAATGGAAAAAGGCATCCCTCAGAATGGGCGAAAATCGTTGCAGACGAATCAGTGAACAGAGGTTTAATCTCCCATACATAAAAACAGCTCTTGCAGCTTAATATTAAAAAAACAAACAACCCCCAAAAAATGGGCAGAAGATCTAAAGAGACGTTTCTTCAAAGGAGACACAGAGATGGCCAAGACGCACATGAAAAGCTGCTCAACAGCACTAATTATTAGAGAAATGCAAATCAAAACTACAATGAGGTATCACCTCACACCTGTTAGAATCGGCATCATCAGAAAATCTACAAACAACCAATTCTGGGGAGGTTGTGGACAAAAGGAGCCCTCTTCCACTATTGGTGGGAATGTAAATTGATACAGTCACTATGGAGAACAGTATGGAGTTTCCTTAGAAAAACTAGAAATAGAATTACCATCTGATCCAGCAATCCCACTTCTGGGCATATACCCAGAGAAAACCGTATTTCAAAAAGGCACATTCACCACAATATTCGTTGCATCACTATTTACAATAGCCAGGTAATGGAAGCAACCTAAATGCCCACAGACAGATGAATGGATAAAGATGTTGTACATATATAAAATGGAATATTACTCGGCCATAAAAAGGAATGAAACTGGGTCATTTGTAGAGACATCGATGGATCGAGAGACTGTCATACAGAATGAAGTAAGTCGGAAAGAGGAAAACAAATATTGTATATTAATGCATATATGTGGAGCCTAAAAATGGTACAGATGAACTGGTTTGCAGGGAAGAAATAGAGACACAGAGGTAGAGAACAAAGGTATGGACACCAAGTGTGGGAAGCCATGGGGAGGTGGTGGTGGGATGTGTTGCGAGTTTGGGATTGACCTGTATACATGTATATGAATAAAATACATAACTAATAATAACGTGCTGTATAAAAAATAAATAAAATTAAATTTCAAAATTTTAAAAAATAAAATTTAAAAATAAAACAGAAAAAAGTTCTTCCCGTCACACAGATGTATTTATAGGAATGAATTATTTCCATGCTTATTATCTATAAATACATAAAAGAGGAATAAAATCTAACTTGAACCATAAAAGAAAAAAAAAAACCTGAACCCACGAGTTATACAGAGGAAAACCCTATCAGGGCACTTGCTCCAGTGGTAAACAATTCTGAAATTGGTCAGAGGTGGGGAACCATCTCCCATACAGCGAGCAACCCAACCCCCACTCAAGGAGCGTCCTCATGGCAAAGCTGGGGGACCGTGCCGAGGCATCTGTGAGTAAACGTGAGCTGAGCCCCAGGCCAGCTGCTGCTGAACTGTTCCCACCCTTTCCAGGTAAAACACCTGAATATGTACAAGGGCTTGAAAGCCTAGAGGAAGGACCGTGGAGCCACACCAGTGACAGCACGCAGGCCAACTTGGTGCCTGCAGGCCAGCCAGGGTGGTCCTGGCCCCGGGCGCTCTTCCAGAAGCTTTCCATTGCCCTGCCTGAGATACCCCTCCTGTCCCGGCCCCCACTGCTTTTTTCCTTCCTCACCTCTGTCCGGAGAGAAATTCCAGCAGAAGTTATGGGTGACACATCCTCTTCTTTACAGGCGGCAGCCTGGCAACTCCTGCAGAAAGGCCAGCAGAACCCCACTCACACCGGGCCACCCACAAAGCTGTGGCCCCTCACTCCCTCCCACCAGCACAGCCCCGAGACTGCTGACGGGGCAGAGAATATGGAGTCAGGCACAGCTTCAGGGGCTATTGCTGCCTGGAGCGCTGTTTATATTGACCTCAATGAGGCACACCTGGGGAGGGCGGGCCGGCAGGGTAAGGCTGCCCAGGTCAGCTAATCCACAACCCTCAGGGAATCACATTGTTGAAAATGGACCCCGCTAAGGCAGAAGAGAAGCCAAGGGAAAAAAGGACACAATGCCATTTGCAGCACCGTAGATGAGTCTAGAAATAATCACGTGACTTGTAGTAAGTCAGAAAGTGAAAGACACATATCATATCATATCACTTATAGGTGTTACCTAAAAATGGATACCAGGGCAGATATTTCCACGGAGAAGGGCAATCACAGATTCATTAAACAAACTTATGGTTCACCAATGGAAAGCTGTGAGGATTGGTTTCATTACGATATAGGGGATAACAGACATATACAAACACAGGTGACATATATAATCACCAAAGACCTACAGAATACCAAGAGAGGACTACTCAACATTCTGTCATAACGTACATGGGAAAAGGATCCCAGGTAGAACAGACATCTATATATGTGTAAAAGAACCACATCTTCCACACCTACAACAAGCCAAACATTGTAATCAAACTTGCTGTAATAAAAAATTAAAAAAATTAAATTAAAAACACGAACAAGATGTAGTGAGACAAACGTGAGGGGCTTTCTCCTGGCACATTCCATTCTAAATTCCAATCTAGAACACCACTTCCACTGAGGCTCTCTTGCCCTAGTAACCAGATTTGGTAAGGGTGAACTGCTGCCACCTGGTGGCCGTTTCACACAACAGCAGCTTTAATCCCAGCGCTAATGGTCAGTTGATATTCAAAATCATTTCAGGCCTGTAAATGACACCTGCCCTGAAAACAAATCCTGGGGTCACATATCGACCAAAAAATTCAAAGGACGTCCATATTTCAAAATGACCGTTTCAAAAGGCATATTTTACGCACATTAGTGTTCTGCTTCTTTTCCTTTCTTTCCTTTTTCGTTGAAAAACACGGGAATGGAAAAAGGCATCCCTCAGAATGGGCGAAAATCGTTGCAAACGAATCAATGGACAGACGTTTAATCTCCAATATATATAAACAGCTCATGCAGCTTAATATTAAAAAACAAACAACCCAATACAAAAATGGGCAGAAGATCTAAAGACACGTTTCTTCAAAGACGACACCGAGATGGCCCAGACGCACATGAAAAGCTGCTCAGCAGCACTAATTATTAGAGAAATGCAAATCAAAACTACAATGAGGTATCACCTCACACCTGTTAGAATCGGCATCATCAGAAAATCTACAAACAACAAATTCTGGGGAGGGTGTGGACAAAAGGAGCCCTCTTCCACTATTGGTGGGAATGTAAATTGATACAGTCACTATGGAGAACAGTATGGAGTTTCCTTAAAAAAACTAGACATAGAATTACCATCTGATCCAGCAATCCCACTTCTGGGCATATACCCAGAGAAAACCGTAAATCAAAAAGGCACATTCACCACAATGTTCGTTGCAGCACTATTTACAATAGCCAGGTAATGGAAGCAACCTAAATGCCCACAGACAGATGAATGGATAAAGATGTGGTACATATATAAAATGGAATATTACTCGGCCATAAAAAGGAATGAAACTGGGTCATCTGTAGAGACATCGATGGATCGAGAGACTGTCATACAGAATGAAGTAAGTCAGAAAGAGGAAAACAAATATTGTATATTAATGCATATATGTGGAGCCTAAAAAATGGTACAGATGAACTGGTTTGCAGGGAAGAAATAGAGACACCGAGGTAGAGAACAAACGTATGGACACCAAGTGTGGGAAGCCATGGGGTGGTGGTGGTTGGATGAGTTAGGAGATTGGGATTGACCTGTATACATGTATATGCATAAAATACATAACTAATAATAACCTGCTGTATAAAAAAAATAAAATTAAATTTCAAAATTTTAAAAAATAAAATTTAAAAATAAAAGAGAAAAAAGTTCTTCCCGTCACACAGATGTATTTATTGGAATGAATTTTTTCAATGCTTATATCTATAAATATATAAAAGAGGCATAAAATCTAACTTGAACCATAAAAGAAAAAAAAACCTGAACCCACGAGTTATACAGAGGAAAACCCTATCAGGGCACTTGCTCCAGCGGTAAACAATTCTGAAATTGGTCAAAGGTGGGAAACCATCTCCCATACCGCCAGCAACCCACCCCCCACGCAAGGAGCGTCCTCATTGAAAAGCTGGGGGACCATGCCGAGGAATCTGTGAGTAAACGTGAGCTGAGCCCCAGCCCAGCTGCTGCTGAACTGTTCCCACCCTTCCCAGGTAAAACACCTGAATATGTACAAGGGCTTGAAAGCCCAGAGGAAGGGCCGTCGAGCCACACCAGCGACAGCACGCAAGCCAACTTGGTGCCTGCCGGCTAGCCAGGTTGGTCTTGGCCCCGGGCGCTCTTCCGGAAGCTTTCCATTGCCCTGCCTGAGATACCCCTCCTGTCCCGGCCCCCACTGCTTTTTTCCTTCCTCACCTCTGTCCGGAGAGAAATTCCAGCGGAAGGTATGGGTGACACATTCTCTTCTTTACAGGTGGCAGCCTGGCAACTCCTGCAGAAAGGCCAGCAGAGTCCCACTCACACCGGGCCACCCACAAAGCTGTGGCCCCTCACTCCCTCCCACCAGCACAGCCCCGAGACTGCTGACGGGGCAGAGAATATGGAGTCAGGCACAGCTTCAGGGGCTATTGCTGCCTGGAGCGCTGTTTATATTGACCTCAACGAGGCACACCTGGGGAGGGCGGGCCGGCAGGGTAAGGCTGCCCAGGTCAGCTAATCCACAACACTCAGGGAATCACATTGGTGAAAATGGACCTCGCTAAGGCAGAAGAGAAGCCAAGGGAAAAAAGGACACAATGCCATTTGCAGCACCGTAGATGAGTCTAGAAGTAATCACGTGACTTGTAGTAAGTCAGAAAGTGAAAGACACATACCATATCATATCACTTATAGGTGTTACCTAAAAATGGATACCAGGGCAGATATTTCCACGGAGAAGGGCAATCACAGATTCATTAAACAAACTTATGGTTCACGAATGGAAAGGTGTGAGGATTGGTTTCATTACGATATCGGGGTTAACAGACATATACAAACACAGGTGACATATATAATCACCAAAGACCTACAGAATACCAAGAGAGGACTACTCAACATTCTGTCATAACGTACATGGGAAAAGGATCCCAGGAAGAACAGACATCTGTATATGTGTAAAAGAACCACATCTTCCACACCTACAACAAGCCAAACATTGTAATCAAACTTGCTGTAATAAAAAATAAAAAAAATTAAATTAAAAACACGAACAGGAAGTAGTGAGACAAACTTGAGGGGCTTTCTCCTGGCACAATCCATTCTAAATTCCAATCTAGAACACCACTTCCACTGAGGCTCTCTTGCCCTAGTAACCAGATTTGGTAAGGGAGAACTGCTTCCACCTTGTGGCCGTTTCACACAACAGCAGCTTTAATCCCAGCGCTAATGGTCAGTTGATATTCAAAATCATTGCAGGCCTGTAAATGACACCTGCCCTGAAAACAAATCCTGGGGTCACATATCGACCAAAAAATTCAAAGGACGTCCGTATTTCAAAAGGACCGTTTCAAAAGGCATATTTTACGCACATTAGTGTTCTGCTTCTTTTCCTTTCTTTCCTTTTTTGTTAAAAAAAAAACGGGAATGGAAAAAGGCATCCCTCAGAATGGGCAAAAATCGTTGCAAACGAATCAATGGACAGAGGGTTAATCTCCAATATATATAAACAGCTCATGCAGCTTAATATTAAAAAAAACAAACAACCGATACAAAAATGGGCAGAAGATCTAAAGAGACGTTTCTTCAAAGGAGACACAGAGATGGCCAAGACGCACATGAAAAGCTGCTCAACAGCACTAATTATTAGAGAAATGCAAATCAAAACTACAATGAGGTATCACCTCACACCTGTTAGAATCGGCATCATCAGAAAATCTACAAACAACCAATTCTGGGGAGGGTGTGGACAAAAGGAGCCCTCTTCCACTATTGGTGGGAACGTAAATTGATACAGTCACTATGGAGAACAGTATGGAGTTTCCTTAAAAAAACTAGACATAGAATTACCATCTGATCCAGCAATCCCACTTCTGGGCATATACCCAGAGAAAACCGTAAATCAAAAAGGCACATTCACCACAACGTTCGTTGCAGCACAATTTACAATAGCCAGGTAATAGAAGCCACCTAAATGCCCACAGACAGATGAATGGATAAAGATGTGGTACATATATAAAATGGAATATTACTCGGCCATAAAAAGGAATGAAACTGGGTCATTTGTAGAGACATCGATGAATCGAGAGACTGTCATACAGAATGAAGTAAGTCAGAAAGAGGAAAACAAATATTGTATATTAATGCATATATGTGGAGCCTAAAAAATGGTACAGATGAACTGGTTTGCAGGGAAGAAATAGAGACACAGAGGTAGAGAACAAACGTATGGACACCAAGTGTGGGAAGCCATGGGGTGGTGGTGGTGGGATGAGTTGGGAGATTGGGATTGACCTGTATACATGTATATGCATAAAATACATAACTAATAATAACGTGCTGTATAAAAAAATAAATAAAATAAAATTTCAAAATTTTAAAAAATAAAATTTAAAAATAAAAAAGAAAAAAGTTCTTCCCTTCACACAGATGTATTTATAGGAATGAATTATTTCCATGCTTATATCTATAAATACGTAAAAGAGGAATAAAATCTAACTTGAACCATAAAAGAAAAAAAAAATCCTGAACCCACGAGTTATACAGAGGAAAACCCTATCAGGGCACTTACTCCAGCGGTAAACAATTCTGAAATTGGTCAGAGGTGGGGAACCATCTCCCATACAGCCAGCAACCCAACCCCACGCAAGGAGCGTCCTCATTGCAAAGCTGTGGGACCATGCCGAGGCATCTGTGAGTAAACGTGAGCTGAGCCCCATGCCAGCTGCTGCTGAACTGTTCCCACCCTTCCCAGGTAAAACACCTGAATATGTACAAGGGCTTGAAAGCCTAGAGGAAGGGCCGTGGAGCCACACCAGCGACAGCACGCAGTCCAACTTGGTGCCTGCAGGCCAGCCAGGGTGGTCCTGGCCACGGGCGCTCTTCCGGAAGATTTCCATTGCCCTGCCTGAGATACCCCTCCTGTCCCGGCCCCCACTGCTTTTTTCCTTCCTCACCTCTGTCCGGAGAGAAATTCCAGCGGAAGGTATGGGTGACACATTCTCTTCTTTACAGGTGGCAGCCTGGCAACTCCTGCAGAAAGGCCAGCAGAGTCCCACTCACACCGGGCCACCCACAAAGCTGTGGCCCCTCACTCCCTCCCACCAGCACAGCCCCGAGACTGCTGACGGGGCAGAGAATATGGAGTCAGGCACAGCTTCAGGGGCTATTGCTGCCTGGAGCGCTGTTTATATTGACCTCAACGAGGCACACCTGGGGAGGGCGGGCCGGCAGGGTAAGGCTGCCCAGGTCAGCTAATCCACAACACTCAGGGAATCACATTGGTGAAAATGGACCTCGCTAAGGCAGAAGAGAAGCCAAGGGAAAAAAGGACACAATGCCATTTGCAGCACCGTAGATGAGTCTAGAAGTAATCACGTGACTTGTAGTAAGTCAGAAAGTGAAAGACACATACCATATCATATCACTTATAGGTGTTACCTAAAAATGGATACCAGGGCAGATATTTCCACGGAGAAGGGCAATCACAGATTCATTAAACAAACTTATGGTTCACGAATGGAAAGGTGTGAGGATTGGTTTCATTACGATATCGGGGTTAACAGACATATACAAACACAGGTGACATATATAATCACCAAAGACCTACAGAATACCAAGAGAGGACTACTCAACATTCTGTCATAACGTACATGGGAAAAGGATCCCAGGAAGAACAGACATCTGTATATGTGTAAAAGAACCACATCTTCCACACCTACAACAAGCCAAACATTGTAATCAAACTTGCTGTAATAAAAAATAAAAAAAATTAAATTAAAAACACGAACAGGAAGTAGTGAGACAAACTTGAGGGGCTTTCTCCTGGCACAATCCATTCTAAATTCCAATCTAGAACACCACTTCCACTGAGGCTCTCTTGCCCTAGTAACCAGATTTGGTAAGGGAGAACTGCTTCCACCTTGTGGCCGTTTCACACAACAGCAGCTTTAATCCCAGCGCTAATGGTCAGTTGATATTCAAAATCATTGCAGGCCTGTAAATGACACCTGCCCTGAAAACAAATCCTGGGGTCACATATCGACCAAAAAATTCAAAGGACGTCCGTATTTCAAAAGGACCGTTTCAAAAGGCATATTTTACGCACATTAGTGTTCTGCTTCTTTTCCTTTCTTTCCTTTTTTGTTAAAAAAAAAACGGGAATGGAAAAAGGCATCCCTCAGAATGGGCAAAAATCGTTGCAAACGAATCAATGGACAGAGGGTTAATCTCCAATATATATAAACAGCTCATGCAGCTTAATATTAAAAAAAACAAACAACCGATACAAAAATGGGCAGAAGATCTAAAGAGACGTTTCTTCAAAGGAGACACAGAGATGGCCAAGACGCACATGAAAAGCTGCTCAACAGCACTAATTATTAGAGAAATGCAAATCAAAACTACAATGAGGTATCACCTCACACCTGTTAGAATCGGCATCATCAGAAAATCTACAAACAACCAATTCTGGGGAGGGTGTGGACAAAAGGAGCCCTCTTCCACTATTGGTGGGAACGTAAATTGATACAGTCACTATGGAGAACAGTATGGAGTTTCCTTAAAAAAACTAGACATAGAATTACCATCTGATCCAGCAATCCCACTTCTGGGCATATACCCAGAGAAAACCGTAAATCAAAAAGGCACATTCACCACAACGTTCGTTGCAGCACAATTTACAATAGCCAGGTAATAGAAGCCACCTAAATGCCCACAGACAGATGAATGGATAAAGATGTGGTACATATATAAAATGGAATATTACTCGGCCATAAAAAGGAATGAAACTGGGTCATTTGTAGAGACATCGATGAATCGAGAGACTGTCATACAGAATGAAGTAAGTCAGAAAGAGGAAAACAAATATTGTATATTAATGCATATATGTGGAGCCTAAAAAATGGTACAGATGAACTGGTTTGCAGGGAAGAAATAGAGACACAGAGGTAGAGAACAAACGTATGGACACCAAGTGTGGGAAGCCATGGGGTGGTGGTGGTGGGATGAGTTGGGAGATTGGGATTGACCTGTATACATGTATATGCATAAAATACATAACTAATAATAACGTGCTGTATAAAAAAATAAATAAAATAAAATTTCAAAATTTTAAAAAATAAAATTTAAAAATAAAAAAGAAAAAAGTTCTTCCCTTCACACAGATGTATTTATAGGAATGAATTATTTCCATGCTTATATCTATAAATACGTAAAAGAGGAATAAAATCTAACTTGAACCATAAAAGAAAAAAAAAATCCTGAACCCACGAGTTATACAGAGGAAAACCCTATCAGGGCACTTACTCCAGCGGTAAACAATTCTGAAATTGGTCAGAGGTGGGGAACCATCTCCCATACAGCCAGCAAACCAACCCCACGCAAGGAGCGTCCTCATTGCAAAGCTGTGGGACCATGCCGAGGCATCTGTGAGTAAACGTGAGCTGAGCCCCATGCCAGCTGCTGCTGAACTGTTCCCACCCTTCCCAGGTAAAACACCTGAATATGTACAAGGGCTTGAAAACCTAGAGGAAGGGCCGTGGAGCCACACCAGCGACAGCACGCAGTCCAACTTGGTGCCTGCAGGCCAGCCAGGGTGGTCCTGGCCACGGGCGCTCTTCCGGAAGCTTTCCATTGCCCTGCCTGAGATACCCCTCCTGTCCCGGCCCCCACTGCTTTTTTCCTTCCTCACCTCTGTCCGGAGAGAAATTCCAGCAGAAGTTATGGGTGACACATCCTCTTCTTTACAGGCGGCAGCCTGGCATCTCCTGCAGAAAGGCCAGCAGAACCCCACTCACACCGGGCCACCCACAAAGCTGTGGCCCCTCACTCCCTCCCACCAGCACAGCCCCGAGACTGCTGACGGGGCAGAGAATATGGAGTCAGGCACAGCTTCAGGGGCTATTGCTGCCTGGAGCGCTGTTTATATTGACCTCAATGAGGCACACCTGGGGAGGGCGGGCCGGCAGGGTAAGGCTGCCCAGGTCAGCTAATCCACAACCCTCAGGGAATCACATTGTTGAAAATGGACCCCGCTAAGGCAGAAGAGAAGCCAAGGGAAAAAAGGACACAATGCCATTTGCAGCACCGTAGATGAGTCTAGAAATAATCACGTGACTTGTAGTAAGTCAGAAAGTGAAAGACACATATCATATCATATCACTTATAGGTGTTACCTAAAAATGGATACCAGGGCAGATATTTCCACGGAGAAGGGCAATCACAGATTCATTAAACAAACTTATGGTTCACCAATGGAAAGGTGTGAGGATTGGTTTCATTACGATATAGGGGATAACAGACATATACAAACACAGGTGACATATATAATCACCAAAGACCTACAGAATACCAAGAGAGGACTACTCAACATTCTGTCATAACGTACATGGGAAAAGGATCCCAGGTAGAACAGACATCTATATATGTGTAAAAGAACCACATCTTCCACACCTACAACAAGCCAAACATTGTAATCAAACTTGCTGTAATAAAAAATTAAAAAAATTAAATTAAAAACACGAACAAGATGTAGTGAGACAAACGTGAGGGGCTTTCTCCTGGCACATTCCATTCTAAATTCCAATCTAGAACACCACTTCCACTGAGGCTCTCTTGCCCTAGTAACCAGATTTGGTAAGGGTGAACTGCTGCCACCTTGTGGCCGTTTCACACAACAGCAGCTTTAATCCCAGCGCTAATGGTCAGTTGATATTCAAAATCATTTCAGGCCTGTAAATGACACCTGCCCTGAAAACAAATCCTGGGGTCACATATCGACCAAAAAATTCAAAGGACGTCCATATTTCAAAATGACCGTTTCAAAAGGCATATTTTACGCACATTAGTGTTCTGCTTCTTTTCCTTTCTTTCCTTTTTCGTTGAAAAACACGGGAATGGAAAAAGGCATCCCTCAGAATGGGCGAAAATCGTTGCAAACGAATCAATGGACAGACGTTTAATCTCCAATATATATAAACAGCTCATGCAGCTTAATATTAAAAAACAAACAACCCAATACAAAAATGGGCAGAAGATCTAAAGACACGTTTCTTCAAAGACGACACCGAGATGGCCCAGACGCACATGAAAAGCTGCTCAGCAGCACTAATTATTAGAGAAATGCAAATCAAAACTACAATGAGGTATCACCTCACACCTGTTAGAATCGGCATCATCAGAAAATCTACAAACAACAAATTCTGGGGAGGGTGTGGACAAAAGGAGCCCTCTTCCACTATTGGTGGGAATGTAAATTGATACAGTCACTATGGAGAACAGTATGGAGTTTCCTTAAAAAAACTAGACATAGAATTACCATCTGATCCAGCAATCCCACTTCTGGGCATATACCCAGAGAAAACCGTAAATCAAAAAGGCACATTCACCACAATGTTCGTTGCAGCACTATTTACAATAGCCAGGTAATGGAAGCAACCTAAATGCCCACAGACAGATGAATGGATAAAGATGTGGTACATATATAAAATGGAATATTACTCGGCCATAAAAAGGAATGAAACTGGGTCATCTGTAGAGACATCGATGGATCGAGAGACTGTCATACAGAATGAAGTAAGTCAGAAAGAGGAAAACAAATATTGTATATTAATGCATATATGTGGAGCCTAAAAAATGGTACAGATGAACTGGTTTGCAGGGAAGAAATAGAGACACCGAGGTAGAGAACAAACGTATGGACACCAAGTGTGGGAAGCCATGGGGTGGTGGTGGTGGGATGAGTTAGGAGATTGGGATTGACCTGTATACATGTATATGCATAAAATACATAACTAATAATAACCTGCTGTATAAAAAAAATAAAATTAAATTTCAAAATTTTAAAAAATAAAATTTAAAAATAAAAGAGAAAAAAGTTCTTCCCGTCACACAGATGTATTTATTGGAATGAATTTTTTCAATGCTTATATCTATAAATATATAAAAGAGGCATAAAATCTAACTTGAACCATAAAAGAAAAAAAAACCTGAACCCACGAGTTATACAGAGGAAAACCCTATCAGGGCACTTGCTCCAGCGGTAAACAATTCTGAAATTGGTCAAAGGTGGGAAACCATCTCCCATACCGCCAGCAACCCACCCCCCACGCAAGGAGCGTCCTCATTGAAAAGCTGGGGGACCATGCCGAGGAATCTGTGAGTAAACGTGAGCTGAGCCCCAGCCCAGCTGCTGCTGAACTGTTCCCACCCTTCCCAGGTAAAACACCTGAATATGTACAAGGGCTTGAAAGCCCAGAGGAAGGGCCGTCGAGCCACACCAGCGACAGCACGCAAGCCAACTTGGTGCCTGCCGGCTAGCCAGGTTGGTCTTGGCCCCGGGCGCTCTTCCGGAAGCTTTCCATTGCCCTGCCTGAGATACCCCTCCTGTCCCGGCCCCCACTGCTTTTTTCCTTCCTCACCTCTGTCCGGAGAGAAATTCCAGCGGAAGGTATGGGTGACACATTCTCTTCTTTACAGGTGGCAGCCTGGCAACTCCTGCAGAAAGGCCAGCAGAGTCCCACTCACACCGGGCCACCCACAAAGCTGTGGCCCCTCACTCCCTCCCACCAGCACAGCCCCGAGACTGCTGACGGGGCAGAGAATATGGAGTCAGGCACAGCTTCAGGGGCTATTGCTGCCTGGAGCGCTGTTTATATTGACCTCAACGAGGCACACCTGGGGAGGGCGGGCCGGCAGGGTAAGGTTGCCCAGGTCAGCTAATCCACAACACTCAGGGAATCACATTGGTGAAAATGGACCTCGCTAAGGCAGAAGAGAAGCCAAGGAAAAAAAGGACACAATGCCATTTGCAGCACCGTAGATGAGTCTAGAAGTAATCACGTGACTTGTAGTAAGTCAGAAAGTGAAAGACACATACCATATCATATCACTTATAGGTGTTACCTAAAAATGGATACCAGGGCAGATATTTCCACGGAGAAGGGCAATCACAGATTCATTAAACAAACTTATGGTTCACGAATGGAAAGGTGTGAGGATTGGTTTCATTACGATATCGGGGTTAACAGACATATACAAACACAGGTGACATATATAATCACCAAAGACCTACAGAATACCAAGAGAGGACTACTCAACATTCTGTCATAACGTACATGGGAAAAGGATCCCAGGAAGAACAGACATCTGTATATGTGTAAAAGAACCACATCTTCCACACCTACAACAAGCCAAACATTGTAATCAAACTTGCTGTAATAAAAAATAAAAAAAATTAAATTAAAAACACGAACAGGAAGTAGTGAGACAAACTTGAGGGGCTTTCTCCTGGCACAATCCATTCTAAATTCCAATCTAGAACACCACTTCCACTGAGGCTCTCTTGCCCTAGTAACCAGATTTGGTAAGGGAGAACTGCTTCCACCTTGTGGCCGTTTCACACAACAGCAGCTTTAATCCCAGCGCTAATGGTCAGTTGATATTCAAAATCATTGCAGGCCTGTAAATGACACCTGCCCTGAAAACAAATCCTGGGGTCACATATCGACCAAAAAATTCAAAGGACGTCCGTATTTCAAAAGGACCGTTTCAAAAGGCATATTTTACGCACATTAGTGTTCTGCTTCTTTTCCTTTCTTTCCTTTTTTGTTAAAAAAAAAACGGGAATGGAAAAAGGCATCCCTCAGAATGGGCAAAAATCGTTGCAAACGAATCAATGGACAGAGGGTTAATCTCCAATATATATAAACAGCTCATGCAGCTTAATATTAAAAAAAACAAACAACCGATACAAAAATGGGCAGAAGATCTAAAGAGACGTTTCTTCAAAGGAGACACAGAGATGGCCAAGACGCACATGAAAAGCTGCTCAACAGCACTAATTATTAGAGAAATGCAAATCAAAACTACAATGAGGTATCACCTCACACCTGTTAGAATCGGCATCATCAGAAAATCTACAAACAACCAATTCTGGGGAGGGTGTGGACAAAAGGAGCCCTCTTCCACTATTGGTGGGAACGTAAATTGATACAGTCACTATGGAGAACAGTATGGAGTTTCCTTAAAAAAACTAGACATAGAATTACCATCTGATCCAGCAATCCCACTTCTGGGCATATACCCAGAGAAAACCGTAAATCAAAAAGGCACATTCACCACAACGTTCGTTGCAGCACAATTTACAATAGCCAGGTAATAGAAGCCACCTAAATGCCCACAGACAGATGAATGGATAAAGATGTGGTACATATATAAAATGGAATATTACTCGGCCATAAAAAGGAATGAAACTGGGTCATTTGTAGAGACATCGATGAATCGAGAGACTGTCATACAGAATGAAGTAAGTCAGAAAGAGGAAAACAAATATTGTATATTAATGCATATATGTGGAGCCTAAAAAATGGTACAGATGAACTGGTTTGCAGGGAAGAAATAGAGACACAGAGGTAGAGAACAAACGTATGGACACCAAGTGTGGGAAGCCATGGGGTGGTGGTGGTGGGATGAGTTGGGAGATTGGGATTGACCTGTATACATGTATATGCATAAAATACATAACTAATAATAACGTGCTGTATAAAAAAATAAATAAAATAAAATTTCAAAATTTTAAAAAATAAAATTTAAAAATAAAAAAGAAAAAAGTTCTTCCCTTCACACAGATGTATTTATAGGAATGAATTATTTCCATGCTTATATCTATAAATACGTAAAAGAGGAATAAAATCTAACTTGAACCATAAAAGAAAAAAAAAATCCTGAACCCACGAGTTATACAGAGGAAAACCCTATCAGGGCACTTACTCCAGCGGTAAACAATTCTGAAATTGGTCAGAGGTGGGGAACCATCTCCCATACAGCCAGCAACCCAACCCCACGCAAGGAGCATCCTCATTGCAAAGCTGTGGGACCATGCCGAGGCATCTGTGAGTAAACGTGAGCTGAGCCCCATGCCAGCTGCTGCTGAACTGTTCCCACCCTTCCCAGGTAAAACACCTGAATATGTACAAGGGCTTGAAAACCTAGAGGAAGGGCCGTGGAGCCACACCAGCGACAGCACGCAGTCCAACTTGGTGCCTGCAGGCCAGCCAGGGTGGTCCTGGCCCCGGGCGCTCTTCCGGAAGCTTTCCATTGCCCTGCCTGAGATACCCCTCCTGTCCCGGCCCCCACTGCTTTTTTCCTTCCTCACCTCTGTCCGGAGAGAAATTCCAGCAGAAGTTATGGGTGACACATCCTCTTCTTTACAGGCGGCAGCCTGGCAACTCCTGCAGAAAGGCCAGCAGAACCCCACTCACACCGGGCCACCCACAAAGCTGTGGCCCCTCACTCCCTCCCACCAGCACAGCCCCGAGACTGCTGACGGGGCAGAGAATATGGAGTCAGGCACAGCTTCAGGGGCTATTGCTGCCTGGAGCGCTGTTTATATTGACCTCAATGAGGCACACCTGGGGAGGGCGGGCCGGCAGGGTAAGGCTGCCCAGGTCAGCTAATCCACAACCCTCAGGGAATCACATTGTTGAAAATGGACCCCGCTAAGGCAGAAGAGAAGCCAAGGGAAAAAAGGACACAATGCCATTTGCAGCACCGTAGATGAGTCTAGAAATAATCACGTGACTTGTAGTAAGTCAGAAAGTGAAAGACACATATCATATCATATCACTTATAGGTGTTACCTAAAAATGGATACCAGGGCAGATATTTCCACGGAGAAGGGCAATCACAGATTCATTAAACAAACTTATGGTTCACCAATGGAAAGGTGTGAGGATTGGTTTCATTACGATATAGGGGATAACAGACATATACAAACACAGGTGACATATATAATCACCAAAGACCTACAGAATACCAAGAGAGGACTACTCAACATTCTGTCATAACGTACATGGGAAAAGGATCCCAGGTAGAACAGACATCTATATATGTGTAAAAGAACCACATCTTCCACACCTACAACAAGCCAAACATTGTAATCAAACTTGCTGTAATAAAAAATTAAAAAAATTAAATTAAAAACACGAACAAGATGTAGTGAGACAAACGTGAGGGGCTTTCTCCTGGCACATTCCATTCTAAATTCCAATCTAGAACACCACTTCCACTGAGGCTCTCTTGCCCTAGTAACCAGATTTGGTAAGGGTGAACTGCTGCCACCTTGTGGCCGTTTCACACAACAGCAGCTTTAATCCCAGCGCTAATGGTCAGTTGATATTCAAAATCATTTCAGGCCTGTAAATGACACCTGCCCTGAAAACAAATCCTGGGGTCACATATCGACCAAAAAATTCAAAGGACGTCCATATTTCAAAATGACCGTTTCAAAAGGCATATTTTACGCACATTAGTGTTCTGCTTCTTTTCCTTTCTTTCCTTTTTCGTTGAAAAACACGGGAATGGAAAAAGGCATCCCTCAGAATGGGCGAAAATCGTTGCAAACGAATCAATGGACAGACGTTTAATCTCCAATATATATAAACAGCTCATGCAGCTTAATATTAAAAAACAAACAACCCAATACAAAAATGGGCAGAAGATCTAAAGACACGTTTCTTCAAAGAAGACACCGAGATGGCCCAGACGCACATGAAAAGCTGCTCAGCAGCACTAATTATTAGAGAAATGCAAATCAAAACTACAATGAGGTATCACCTCACACCTGTTAGAATCGGCATCATCAGAAAATCTACAAACAACAAATTCTGGGGAGGGTGTGGACAAAAGGAGCCCTCTTCCACTATTGGTGGGAATGTAAATTGATACAGTCACTATGGAGAACAGTATGGAGTTTCCTTAAAAAAACTAGACATAGAATTACCATCTGATCCAGCAATCCCACTTCTGGGCATATACCCAGAGAAAACCGTAAATCAAAAAGGCACATTCACCACAATGTTCGTTGCAGCACTATTTACAATAGCCAGGTAATGGAAGCAACCTAAATGCCCACAGACAGATGAATGGATAAAGATGTGGTACATATATAAAATGGAATATTACTCGGCCATAAAAAGGAATGAAACTGGGTCATCTGTAGAGACATCGATGGATCGAGAGACTGTCATACAGAATGAAGTAAGTCAGAAAGAGGAAAACAAATATTGTATATTAATGCATATATGTGGAGCCTAAAAAATGGTACAGATGAACTGGTTTGCAGGGAAGAAATAGAGACACCGAGGTAGAGAACAAACGTATGGACACCAAGTGTGGGAAGCCATGGGGTGGTGGTGGTGGGATGAGTTAGGAGATTGGGATTGACCTGTATACATGTATATGCATAAAATACATAACTAATAATAACCTGCTGTATAAAAAAAATAAAATTAAATTTCAAAATTTTAAAAAATAAAATTTAAAAATAAAAGAGAAAAAAGTTCTTCCCGTCACACAGATGTATTTATTGGAATGAATTTTTTCAATGCTTATATCTATAAATATATAAAAGAGGCATAAAATCTAACTTGAACCATAAAAGAAAAAAAAACCTGAACCCACGAGTTATACAGAGGAAAACCCTATCAGGGCACTTGCTCCAGCGGTAAACAATTCTGAAATTGGTCAAAGGTGGGAAACCATCTCCCATACCGCCAGCAACCCACCCCCCACGCAAGGAGCGTCCTCATTGAAAAGCTGGGGGACCATGCCGAGGAATCTGTGAGTAAACGTGAGCTGAGCCCCAGCCCAGCTGCTGCTGAACTGTTCCCACCCTTCCCAGGTAAAACACCTGAATATGTACAAGGGCTTGAAAGCCCAGAGGAAGGGCCGTCGAGCCACACCAGCGAAAGCACGCAAGCCAACTTGGTGCCTGCCGGCTAGCCAGGTTGGTCTTGGCCCCGGGCGCTCTTCCGGAAGCTTTCCATTGCCCTGCCTGAGATACCCCTCCTGTCCCGGCCCCCACTGCTTTTTTCCTTCCTCACCTCTGTCCGGAGAGAAATTCCAGCGGAAGGTATGGGTGACACATTCTCTTCTTTACAGGTGGCAGCCTGGCAACTCCTGCAGAAAGGCCAGCAGAGTCCCACTCACACCGGGCCACCCACAAAGCTGTGGCCCCTCACTCCCTCCCACCAGCACAGCCCCGAGACTGCTGACGGGGCAGAGAATATGGAGTCAGGCACAGCTTCAGGGGCTATTGCTGCCTGGAGCGCTGTTTATATTGACCTCAACGAGGCACACCTGGGGAGGGCGGGCCGGCAGGGTAAGGTTGCCCAGGTCAGCTAATCCACAACACTCAGGGAATCACATTGGTGAAAATGGACCTCGCTAAGGCAGAAGAGAAGCCAAGGAAAAAAAGGACACAATGCCATTTGCAGCACCGTAGATGAGTCTAGAAGTAATCACGTGACTTGTAGTAAGTCAGAAAGTGAAAGACACATATCATATCATATCACTTATAGGTGTTACCTAAAAATGGATACCAGGGCAGATATTTCCACGGAGAAGGGCAATCACAGATTCATTAAACAAACTTATGGTTCACCAATGGAAAGGTGTGAGGATTGGTTTCATTACGATATCGGGGTTAACAGACATATACAAACACAGGTGACATATATAATCACCAAAGACCTACAGAATACCAAGAGAGGACTACTCAACATTCTGTCATAACGTACATGGGAAAAGGATCCCAGGAAGAACAGACATCTGTATATGTGTAAAAGAACCACATCTTCCACACCTACAACAAGCCAAACATTGTAATCAAACTTGCTGTAATAAAAAATAAAAAAAATTAAATTAAAAACACGAACAGGAAGTAGTGAGACAAACTTGAGGGGCTTTCTCCTGGCACAATCCATTCTAAATTCCAATCTAGAACACCACTTCCACTGAGGCTCTCTTGCCCTAGTAACCAGATTTGGTAAGGGAGAACTGCTTCCACCTTGTGGCCGTTTCACACAACAGCAGCTTTAATCCCAGCGCTAATGGTCAGTTGATATTCAAAATCATTGCAGGCCTGTAAATGACACCTGCCCTGAAAACAAATCCTGGGGTCACATATCGACCAAAAAATTCAAAGGACGTCCGTATTTCAAAAGGACCGTTTCAAAAGGCATATTTTACGCACATTAGTGTTCTGCTTCTTTTCCTTTCTTTCCTTTTTTGTTAAAAAAAAAACGGGAATGGAAAAAGGCATCCCTCAGAATGGGCAAAAATCGTTGCAAACGAATCAATGGACAGAGGGTTAATCTCCAATATATATAAACAGCTCATGCAGCTTAATATTAAAAAAAACAAACAACCGATACAAAAATGGGCAGAAGATCTAAAGAGACGTTTCTTCAAAGGAGACACAGAGATGGCCAAGACGCACATGAAAAGCTGCTCAACAGCACTAATTATTAGAGAAATGCAAATCAAAACTACAATGAGGTATCACCTCACACCTGTTAGAATCGGCATCATCAGAAAATCTACAAACAACCAATTCTGGGGAGGGTGTGGACAAAAGGAGCCCTCTTCCACTATTGGTGGGAACGTAAATTGATACAGTCACTATGGAGAACAGTATGGAGTTTCCTTAAAAAAACTAGACATAGAATTACCATCTGATCCAGCAATCCCACTTCTGGGCATATACCCAGAGAAAACCGTAAATCAAAAAGGCACATTCACCACAACGTTCGTTGCAGCACAATTTACAATAGCCAGGTAATAGAAGCCACCTAAATGCCCACAGACAGATGAATGGATAAAGATGTGGTACATATATAAAATGGAATATTACTCGGCCATAAAAAGGAATGAAACTGGGTCATTTGTAGAGACATCGATGAATCGAGAGACTGTCATACAGAATGAAGTAAGTCAGAAAGAGGAAAACAAATATTGTATATTAATGCATATATGTGGAGCCTAAAAAATGGTACAGATGAACTGGTTTGCAGGGAAGAAATAGAGACACAGAGGTAGAGAACAAACGTATGGACACCAAGTGTGGGAAGCCATGGGGTGGTGGTGGTGGGATGAGTTGGGAGATTCGGATTGACCTGTATACATGTATATGCATAAAATACATAACTAATAATAACGTGCTGTATAAAAAAATAAATAAAATAAAATTTCAAAATTTTAAAAAATAAAATTTAAAAATAAAAAAGAAAAAAGTTCTTCCCTTCACACAGATGTATTTATAGGAATGAATTATTTCCATGCTTATATCTATAAATACGTAAAAGAGGAATAAAATCTAACTTGAACCATAAAAGAAAAAAAAAATCCTGAACCCACGAGTTATACAGAGGAAAACCCTATCAGGGCACTTACTCCAGCGGTAAACAATTCTGAAATTGGTCAGAGGTGGGGAACCATCTCCCATACAGCCAGCAACCCAACCCCACGCAAGGAGCATCCTCATTGCAAAGCTGTGGGACCATGCCGAGGCATCTGTGAGTAAACGTGAGCTGAGCCCCATGCCAGCTGCTGCTGAACTGTTCCCACCCTTCCCAGGTAAAACACCTGAATATGTACAAGGGCTTGAAAACCTAGAGGAAGGGCCGTGGAGCCACACCAGCGACAGCACGCAGTCCAACTTGGTGCCTGCAGGCCAGCCAGGGTGGTCCTGGCCCCGGGCGCTCTTCCGGAAGCTTTCCATTGCCCTGCCTGAGATACCCCTCCTGTCCCGGCCCCCACTGCTTTTTTCCTTCCTCACCTCTGTCCGGAGAGAAATTCCAGCAGAAGTTATGGGTGACACATCCTCTTCTTTACAGGCGGCAGCCTGGCAACTCCTGCAGAAAGGCCAGCAGAACCCCACTCACACCGGGCCACCCACAAAGCTGTGGCCCCTCACTCCCTCCCACCAGCACAGCCCCGAGACTGCTGACGGGGCAGAGAATATGGAGTCAGGCACAGCTTCAGGGGCTATTGCTGCCTGGAGCGCTGTTTATATTGACCTCAATGAGGCACACCTGGGGAGGGCGGGCCGGCAGGGTAAGGCTGCCCAGGTCAGCTAATCCACAACCCTCAGGGAATCACATTGTTGAAAATGGACCCCGCTAAGGCAGAAGAGAAGCCAAGGGAAAAAAGGACACAATGCCATTTGCAGCACCGTAGATGAGTCTAGAAATAATCACGTGACTTGTAGTAAGTCAGAAAGTGAAAGACACATATCATATCATATCACTTATAGGTGTTACCTAAAAATGGATACCAGGGCAGATATTTCCACGGAGAAGGGCAATCACAGATTCATTAAACAAACTTATGGTTCACCAATGGAAAGGTGTGAGGATTGGTTTCATTACGATATAGGGGATAACAGACATATACAAACACAGGTGACATATATAATCACCAAAGACCTACAGAATACCAAGAGAGGACTACTCAACATTCTGTCATAACGTACATGGGAAAAGGATCCCAGGTAGAACAGACATCTATATATGTGTAAAAGAACCACATCTTCCACACCTACAACAAGCCAAACATTGTAATCAAACTTGCTGTAATAAAAAATTAAAAAAATTAAATTAAAAACACGAACAAGATGTAGTGAGACAAACGTGAGGGGCTTTCTCCTGGCACATTCCATTCTAAATTCCAATCTAGAACACCACTTCCACTGAGGCTCTCTTGCCCTAGTAACCAGATTTGGTAAGGGTGAACTGCTGCCACCTTGTGGCCGTTTCACACAACAGCAGCTTTAATCCCAGCGCTAATGGTCAGTTGATATTCAAAATCATTTCAGGCCTGTAAATGACACCTGCCCTGAAAACAAATCCTGGGGTCACATATCGACCAAAAAATTCAAAGGATGTCCATATTTCAAAATGACCGTTTCAAAAGGCATATTTTACGCACATTAGTGTTCTGCTTCTTTTCCTTTCTTTCCTTTTTCGTTGAAAAACACGGGAATGGAAAAAGGCATCCCTCAGAATGGGCGAAAATCGTTGCAAACGAATCAATGGACAGACGTTTAATCTCCAATATATATAAACAGCTCATGCAGCTTAATATTAAAAAACAAACAACCCAATACAAAAATGGGCAGAAGATCTAAAGACACGTTTCTTCAAAGAAGACACCGAGATGGCCCAGACGCACATGAAAAGCTGCTCAGCAGCACTAATTATTAGAGAAATGCAAATCAAAACTACAATGAGGTATCACCTCACACCTGTTAGAATCGGCATCATCAGAAAATCTACAAACAACAAATTCTGGGGAGGGTGTGGACAAAAGGAGCCCTCTTCCACTATTGGTGGGAATGTAAATTGATACAGTCACTATGGAGAACAGTATGGAGTTTCCTTAAAAAAACTAGACATAGAATTACCATCTGATCCAGCAATCCCACTTCTGGGCATATACCCAGAGAAAACCGTAAATCAAAAAGGCACATTCACCACAATGTTCGTTGCAGCACTATTTACAATAGCCAGGTAATGGAAGCAACCTAAATGCCCACAGACAGATGAATGGATAAAGATGTGGTACATATATAAAATGGAATATTACTCGGCCATAAAAAGGAATGAAACTGGGTCATCTGTAGAGACATCGATGGATCGAGAGACTGTCATACAGAATGAAGTAAGTCAGAAAGAGGAAAACAAATATTGTATATTAATGCATATATGTGGAGCCTAAAAAATGGTACAGATGAACTGGTTTGCAGGGAAGAAATAGAGACACCGAGGTAGAGAACAAACGTATGGACACCAAGTGTGGGAAGCCATGGGGTGGTGGTGGTGGGATGAGTTAGGAGATTGGGATTGACCTGTATACATGTATATGCATAAAATACATAACTAATAATAACCTGCTGTATAAAAAAAATAAAATTAAATTTCAAAATTTTAAAAAATAAAATTTAAAAATAAAAGAGAAAAAAGTTCTTCCCGTCACACAGATGTATTTATTGGAATGAATTTTTTCAATGCTTATATCTATAAATATATAAAAGAGGCATAAAATCTAACTTGAACCATAAAAGAAAAAAAAACCTGAACCCACGAGTTATACAGAGGAAAACCCTATCAGGGCACTTGCTCCAGCGGTAAACAATTCTGAAATTGGTCAAAGGTGGGAAACCATCTCCCATACCGCCAGCAACCCACCCCCCACGCAAGGAGCGTCCTCATTGAAAAGCTGGGGGACCATGCCGAGGAATCTGTGAGTAAACGTGAGCTGAGCCCCAGCCCAGCTGCTGCTGAACTGTTCCCACCCTTCCCAGGTAAAACACCTGAATATGTACAAGGGCTTGAAAGCCCAGAGGAAGGGCCGTCGAGCCACACCAGCGACAGCACGCAAGCCAACTTGGTGCCTGCCGGCTAGCCAGGTTGGTCTTGGCCCCGGGCGCTCTTCCGGAAGCTTTCCATTGCCCTGCCTGAGATACCCCTCCTGTCCCGGCCCCCACTGCTTTTTTCCTTCCTCACCTCTGTCCGGAGAGAAATTCCAGCGGAAGGTATGGGTGACACATTCTCTTCTTTACAGGTGGCAGCCTGGCAACTCCTGCAGAAAGGCCAGCAGAGTCCCACTCACACCGGGCCACCCACAAAGCTGTGGCCCCTCACTCCCTCCCACCAGCACAGCCCCGAGACTGCTGACGGGGCAGAGAATATGGAGTCAGGCACAGCTTCAGGGGCTATTGCTGCCTGGAGCGCTGTTTATATTGACCTCAACGAGGCACACCTGGGGAGGGCGGGCCGGCAGGGTAAGGTTGCCCAGGTCAGCTAATCCACAACACTCAGGGAATCACATTGGTGAAAATGGACCTCGCTAAGGCAGAAGAGAAGCCAAGGAAAAAAAGGACACAATGCTATTTGCAGCACCGTAGATGAGTCTAGAAGTAATCACGTGACTTGTAGTAAGTCAGAAAGTGAAAGACACATACCATATCATATCACTTATAGGTGTTACCTAAAAATGGATACCAGGGCAGATATTTCCACGGAGAAGGGCAATCACAGATTCATTAAACAAACTTATGGTTCACGAATGGAAAGGTGTGAGGATTGGTTTCATTACGATATCGGGGTTAACAGACATATACAAACACAGGTGACATATATAATCACCAAAGACCTACAGAATACCAAGAGAGGACTACTCAACATTCTGTCATAACGTACATGGGAAAAGGATCCCAGGAAGAACAGACATCTGTATATGTGTAAAAGAACCACATCTTCCACACCTACAACAAGCCAAACATTGTAATCAAACTTGCTGTAATAAAAAATAAAAAAAATTAAATTAAAAACACGAACAGGAAGTAGTGAGACAAACTTGAGGGGCTTTCTCCTGGCACAATCCATTCTAAATTCCAATCTAGAACACCACTTCCACTGAGGCTCTCTTGCCCTAGTAACCAGATTTGGTAAGGGAGAACTGCTTCCACCTTGTGGCCGTTTCACACAACAGCAGCTTTAATCCCAGTGCTAATGGTCAGTTGATATTCAAAATCATTGCAGGCCTGTAAATGACACCTGCCCTGAAAACAAATCCTGGGGTCACATATCGACCAAAAAATTCAAAGGACGTCCGTATTTCAAAAGGACCGTTTCAAAAGGCATATTTTACGCACACTAGTGTTCTGCTTCTTTTCCTTTCTTTCCTTTTTTGTTAAAAAAAAATGGGAATGGAAAAAGGCATCCCTCAGAATGGGCAAAAATCGTTGCAAACGAATCAATGGACAGAGGGTTAATCTCCAATATATATAAACAGCTCATGCAGCTTAATATTAAAAAAACAAACAACAGATACAAAAATGGGCAGAAGATCTAAAGAGACGTTTCTTCAAAGGAGACACAGAGATGGCCAAGACGCACATGAAAAGCTGCTCAAGAGCACTAATTATTAGAGAAATGCAAATCAAAACTACAATGAGGTATCACCTCACACCTGTTAGAATCGGCATCATCAGAAAATCTACAAAAAACCAATTCTGGGGAGGGTGTGGACAAAAGGAGCCCTCTTCCACTATTGGTGGGAATGTAAATTGATACAGTCACTATGGAGAACAGTATGGAGTTTCCTTAAAAAAACTAGAAATAGAATTACCATCTGATCCAGCAATCCCACTTCTGGGCATATACCCAGAGAAAACCGTAAATCAAAAAGGCACATTCACAACAAAGTTCGTTGCAGCACAATTTACAATAGCCAGGTAATAGAAGCCACCTAAATGCCCACAGACAGATGAATGGATAAAGATGTGGTACATATATAAAATGGAATATTACTCGGCCATAAAAAGGAATGAAACTGGGTCATTTGTAGAGACATCGATGAATCGAGAGACTGTCATACAGAATGAAGTAAGTCAGAAAGAGGAAAACAAATATTGTATATTAATGCATATATGTGGAGCCTAAAAAATGGTACAGATGAACTGGTTTGCAGGGAAGAAATAGAGACACAGAGGTAGAGAACAAACGTATGGACACCAAGTGTGGGAAGCCATGGGGTGGTGGTGGTGGGATGAGTTGGGAGATTGGGATTGACCTGTATATATGTATATGAATAAAATCCATAACTAATAATAACATGCTGTATAAAAAAAATAAATAAATTTAAATTTCAAATTTTTAAAAAATAAAATTTAAAAATAAAAAAGAAAAAAGTTCTTCCCATCACACAGATGTATTTATAGGAATGAATTATTTCCATGCTTATATCTATAAATACGTAAAAGAGGAATAAAATCTAACTTGAACCATAAAAGAAAAAAAAAACCTGAACCCACGATTTATACAGAGGAAAATCCTATCAGGGCACTTACTCCAGTGGTAAACAATTCTGAAATTGGTCAGAGGTGGGGAACCATCTCCCATACAGCCAGCAACCCAACCCCACGCAAGGAGCGTCCTCATTGCAAAGCTGGGGGACCGTGCCGAGGCATCTGTGAGTAAACGTGAGCTGAGCCCCAGGCCAGCTGCTGCTGAACTGTTCCCACCCTTTCCAGGTAAAACACCTGAATATGTACAAGGGCTTGAAAGCCTAGTGGAAGGACCCTGGAGCCATAACAGCGACAGCACGCAGGCCAACTTGGTGCCTGTAGGCCAGCCAGTGTGGTCCTGGCCCCGGGCGCTCTTCCAGTATCTTTCCATTGCCCTGCCTGAGATACCCCTCCTGTCCCGGCCCCCACTGCTTTTTTCCTTCCTCACCTCTGTCCGGAGAGAAATTCCAGCGGAAGGTATGGGTGACACATCCTCTTCTTTACAGGCGGCAGCCTGGCAACTCCTGCAGAAAGGCCAGCAGAGTCCCACTCACACCGGGCCACCCACAAAGCTGTGGCCCCTCACTCCCTCCCACCAGCACAGCCCCGAGACTGCTGACGGGGCAGAGAATATGGAGTCAGGCACAGCTTCAGGGGCTATTGCTGCCTGGAGCGCTGTTTATATTGACCTCAACGAGGCACACCTGGGGAGGGCGGGCCGGCAGGGTAAGGTTGCCCAGGTCAGCTAATCCACAACACTCAGGGAATCACATTGGTGAAAATGGACCTCGCTAAGGCAGAAGAGAAGCCAAGGAAAAAAAGGACACAATGCCATTTGCAGCACCGTAGATGAGTCTAGAAGTAATCACGTGACTTGTAGTAAGTCAGAAAGTGAAAGACACATATCATATCATATCACTTATAGGTGTTACCTAAAAATGGATACCAGGGCAGATATTTCCACGGAGAAGGGCAATCACAGATTCATTAAACAAACTTATGGTTCACCAATGGAAAGGTGTGAGGATTGGTTTCATTACGATATCGGGGTTAACAGACATATACAAACACAGGTGACATATATAATCACCAAAGACCTACAGAATACCAAGAGAGGACTACTCAACATTCTGTCATAACGTACATGGGAAAAGGATCCCAGGAAGAACAGACATCTGTATATGTGTAAAAGAACCACATCTTCCACACCTACAACAAGCCAAACATTGTAATCAAACTTGCTGTAATAAAAAATAAAAAAAATTAAATTAAAAACACGAACAGGAAGTAGTGAGACAAACTTGAGGGGCTTTCTCCTGGCACAATCCATTCTAAATTCCAATCTAGAACACCACTTCCACTGAGGCTCTCTTGCCCTAGTAACCAGATTTGGTAAGGGAGAACTGCTTCCACCTTGTGGCCGTTTCACACAACAGCAGCTTTAATCCCAGCGCTAATGGTCAGTTGATATTCAAAATCATTGCAGGCCTGTAAATGACACCTGCCCTGAAAACAAATCCTGGGGTCACATATCGACCAAAAAATTCAAAGGACGTCCGTATTTCAAAAGGACCGTTTCAAAAGGCATATTTTACGCACATTAGTGTTCTGCTTCTTTTCCTTTCTTTCCTTTTTTGTTAAAAAAAAAACGGGAATGGAAAAAGGCATCCCTCAGAATGGGCAAAAATCGTTGCAAACGAATCAATGGACAGAGGGTTAATCTCCAATATATATAAACAGCTCATGCAGCTTAATATTAAAAAAAACAAACAACCGATACAAAAATGGGCAGAAGATCTAAAGAGACGTTTCTTCAAAGGAGACACAGAGATGGCCAAGACGCACATGAAAAGCTGCTCAACAGCACTAATTATTAGAGAAATGCAAATCAAAACTACAATGAGGTATCACCTCACACCTGTTAGAATCGGCATCATCAGAAAATCTACAAACAACCAATTCTGGGGAGGGTGTGGACAAAAGGAGCCCTCTTCCACTATTGGTGGGAACGTAAATTGATACAGTCACTATGGAGAACAGTATGGAGTTTCCTTAAAAAAACTAGACATAGAATTACCATCTGATCCAGCAATCCCACTTCTGGGCATATACCCAGAGAAAACCGTAAATCAAAAAGGCACATTCACCACAACGTTCGTTGCAGCACAATTTACAATAGCCAGGTAATAGAAGCCACCTAAATGCCCACAGACAGATGAATGGATAAAGATTTGGTACATATATAAAATGGAATATTACTCGGCCATAAAAAGGAATGAAACTGGGTCATTTGTAGAGACATCGATGAATCGAGAGACTGTCATACAGAATGAAGTAAGTCAGAAAGAGGAAAACAAATATTGTATATTAATGCATATATGTGGAGCCTAAAAAATGGTACAGATGAACTGGTTTGCAGGGAAGAAATAGAGACACAGAGGTAGAGAACAAACGTATGGACACCAAGTGTGGGAAGCCATGGGGTGGTGGTGGTGGGATGAGTTGGGAGATTGGGATTGACCTGTATACATGTATATGCATAAAATACATAACTAATAATAACGTGCTGTATAAAAAAATAAATAAAATAAAATTTCAAAATTTTAAAAAATAAAATTTAAAAATAAAAAAGAAAAAAGTTCTTCCCTTCACACAGATGTATTTATAGGAATGAATTATTTCCATGCTTATATCTATAAATACGTAAAAGAGGAATAAAATCTAACTTGAACCATAAAAGAAAAAAAAAATCCTGAACCCACGAGTTATACAGAGGAAAACCCTATCAGGGCACTTACTCCAGCGGTAAACAATTCTGAAATTGGTCAGAGGTGGGGAACCATCTCCCATACAGCCAGCAACCCAACCCCACGCAAGGAGCATCCTCATTGCAAAGCTGTGGGACCATGCCGAGGCATCTGTGAGTAAACGTGAGCTGAGCCCCATGCCAGCTGCTGCTGAACTGTTCCCACCCTTCCCAGGTAAAACACCTGAATATGTACAAGGGCTTGAAAACCTAGAGGAAGGGCCGTGGAGCCACACCAGCGACAGCACGCAGTCCAACTTGGTGCCTGCAGGCCAGCCAGGGTGGTCCTGGCCCCGGGCGCTCTTCCGGAAGCTTTCCATTGCCCTGCCTGAGATACCCCTCCTGTCCCGGCCCCCACTGCTTTTTTCCTTCCTCACCTCTGTCCGGAGAGAAATTCCAGCAGAAGTTATGGGTGACACATCCTCTTCTTTACAGGCGGCAGCCTGGCAACTCCTGCAGAAAGGCCAGCAGAACCCCACTCACACCGGGCCACCCACAAAGCTGTGGCCCCTCACTCCCTCCCACCAGCACAGCCCCGAGACTGCTGACGGGGCAGAGAATATGGAGTCAGGCACAGCTTCAGGGGCTATTGCTGCCTGGAGCGCTGTTTATATTGACCTCAATGAGGCACACCTGGGGAGGGCGGGCCGGCAGGGTAAGGCTGCCCAGGTCAGCTAATCCACAACCCTCAGGGAATCACATTGTTGAAAATGGACCCCGCTAAGGCAGAAGAGAAGCCAAGGGAAAAAAGGACACAATGCCATTTGCAGCACCGTAGATGAGTCTAGAAATAATCACGTGACTTGTAGTAAGTCAGAAAGTGAAAGACACATATCATATCATATCACTTATAGGTGTTACCTAAAAATGGATACCAGGGCAGATATTTCCACGGAGAAGGGCAATCACAGATTCATTAAACAAACTTATGGTTCACCAATGGAAAGGTGTGAGGATTGGTTTCATTACGATATAGGGGATAACAGACATATACAAACACAGGTGACATATATAATCACCAAAGACCTACAGAATACCAAGAGAGGACTACTCAACATTCTGTCATAACGTACATGGGAAAAGGATCCCAGGTAGAACAGACATCTATATATGTGTAAAAGAACCACATCTTCCACACCTACAACAAGCCAAACATTGTAATCAAACTTGCTGTAATAAAAAATTAAAAAAATTAAATTAAAAACACGAACAAGATGTAGTGAGACAAACGTGAGGGGCTTTCTCCTGGCACATTCCATTCTAAATTCCAATCTAGAACACCACTTCCACTGAGGCTCTCTTGCCCTAGTAACCAGATTTGGTAAGGGTGAACTGCTGCCACCTTGTGGCCGTTTCACACAACAGCAGCTTTAATCCCAGCGCTAATGGTCAGTTGATATTCAAAATCATTTCAGGCCTGTAAATGACACCTGCCCTGAAAACAAATCCTGGGGTCACATATCGACCAAAAAATTCAAAGGACGTCCATATTTCAAAATGACCGTTTCAAAAGGCATATTTTACGCACATTAGTGTTCTGCTTCTTTTCCTTTCTTTCCTTTTTCGTTGAAAAACACGGGAATGGAAAAAGGCATCCCTCAGAATGGGCGAAAATCGTTGCAAACGAATCAATGGACAGACGTTTAATCTCCAATATATATAAACAGCTCATGCAGCTTAATATTAAAAAACAAACAACCCAATACAAAAATGGGCAGAAGATCTAAAGACACGTTTCTTCAAAGAAGACACCGAGATGGCCCAGACGCACATGAAAAGCTGCTCAGCAGCACTAATTATTAGAGAAATGCAAATCAAAACTACAATGAGGTATCACCTCACACCTGTTAGAATCGGCATCATCAGAAAATCTACAAACAACAAATTCTGGGGAGGGTGTGGACAAAAGGAGCCCTCTTCCACTATTGGTGGGAATGTAAATTGATACAGTCACTATGGAGAACAGTATGGAGTTTCCTTAAAAAAACTAGACATAGAATTACCATCTGATCCAGCAATCCCACTTCTGGGCATATACCCAGAGAAAACCGTAAATCAAAAAGGCACATTCACCACAATGTTCGTTGCAGCACTATTTACAATAGCCAGGTAATGGAAGCAACCTAAATGCCCACAGACAGATGAATGGATAAAGATGTGGTACATATATAAAATGGAATATTACTCGGCCATAAAAAGGAATGAAACTGGGTCATCTGTAGAGACATCGATGGATCGAGAGACTGTCATACAGAATGAAGTAAGTCAGAAAGAGGAAAACAAATATTGTATATTAATGCATATATGTGGAGCCTAAAAAATGGTACAGATGAACTGGTTTGCAGGGAAGAAATAGAGACACCGAGGTAGAGAACAAACGTATGGACACCAAGTGTGGGAAGCCATGGGGTGGTGGTGGTGGGATGAGTTAGGAGATTGGGATTGACCTGTATACATGTATATGCATAAAATACATAACTAATAATAACCTGCTGTATAAAAAAAATAAAATTAAATTTCAAAATTTTAAAAAATAAAATTTAAAAATAAAAGAGAAAAAAGTTCTTCCCGTCACACAGATGTATTTATTGGAATGAATTTTTTCAATGCTTATATCTATAAATATATAAAAGAGGCATAAAATCTAACTTGAACCATAAAAGAAAAAAAAACCTGAACCCACGAGTTATACAGAGGAAAACCCTATCAGGGCACTTGCTCCAGCGGTAAACAATTCTGAAATTGGTCAAAGGTGGGAAACCATCTCCCATACCGCCAGCAACCCACCCCCCACGCAAGGAGCGTCCTCATTGAAAAGCTGGGGGACCATGCCGAGGAATCTGTGAGTAAACGTGAGCTGAGCCCCAGCCCAGCTGCTGCTGAACTGTTCCCACCCTTCCCAGGTAAAACACCTGAATATGTACAAGGGCTTGAAAGCCCAGAGGAAGGGCCGTCGAGCCACACCAGCGAAAGCACGCAAGCCAACTTGGTGCCTGCCGGCTAGCCAGGTTGGTCTTGGCCCCGGGCGCTCTTCCGGAAGCTTTCCATTGCCCTGCCTGAGATACCCCTCCTGTCCCGGCCCCCACTGCTTTTTTCCTTCCTCACCTCTGTCCGGAGAGAAATTCCAGCGGAAGGTATGGGTGACACATTCTCTTCTTTACAGGTGGCAGCCTGGCAACTCCTGCAGAAAGGCCAGCAGAGTCCCACTCACACCGGGCCACCCACAAAGCTGTGGCCCCTCACTCCCTCCCACCAGCACAGCCCCGAGACTGCTGACGGGGCAGAGAATATGGAGTCAGGCACAGCTTCAGGGGCTATTGCTGCCTGGAGCGCTGTTTATATTGACCTCAACGAGGCACACCTGGGGAGGGCGGGCCGGCAGGGTAAGGTTGCCCAGGTCAGCTAATCCACAACACTCAGGGAATCACATTGGTGAAAATGGACCTCGCTAAGGCAGAAGAGAAGCCAAGGAAAAAAAGGACACAATGCCATTTGCAGCACCGTAGATGAGTCTAGAAGTAATCACGTGACTTGTAGTAAGTCAGAAAGTGAAAGACACATATCATATCATATCACTTATAGGTGTTACCTAAAAATGGATACCAGGGCAGATATTTCCACGGAGAAGGGCAATCACAGATTCATTAAACAAACTTATGGTTCACCAATGGAAAGGTGTGAGGATTGGTTTCATTACGATATCGGGGTTAACAGACATATACAAACACAGGTGACATATATAATCACCAAAGACCTACAGAATACCAAGAGAGGACTACTCAACATTCTGTCATAACGTACATGGGAAAAGGATCCCAGGAAGAACAGACATCTGTATATGTGTAAAAGAACCACATCTTCCACACCTACAACAAGCCAAACATTGTAATCAAACTTGCTGTAATAAAAAATAAAAAAAATTAAATTAAAAACACGAACAGGAAGTAGTGAGACAAACTTGAGGGGCTTTCTCCTGGCACAATCCATTCTAAATTCCAATCTAGAACACCACTTCCACTGAGGCTCTCTTGCCCTAGTAACCAGATTTGGTAAGGGAGAACTGCTTCCACCTTGTGGCCGTTTCACACAACAGCAGCTTTAATCCCAGCGCTAATGGTCAGTTGATATTCAAAATCATTGCAGGCCTGTAAATGACACCTGCCCTGAAAACAAATCCTGGGGTCACATATCGACCAAAAAATTCAAAGGACGTCCGTATTTCAAAAGGACCGTTTCAAAAGGCATATTTTACGCACATTAGTGTTCTGCTTCTTTTCCTTTCTTTCCTTTTTTGTTAAAAAAAAAACGGGAATGGAAAAAGGCATCCCTCAGAATGGGCAAAAATCGTTGCAAACGAATCAATGGACAGAGGGTTAATCTCCAATATATATAAACAGCTCATGCAGCTTAATATTAAAAAAAACAAACAACCGATACAAAAATGGGCAGAAGATCTAAAGAGACGTTTCTTCAAAGGAGACACAGAGATGGCCAAGACGCACATGAAAAGCTGCTCAACAGCACTAATTATTAGAGAAATGCAAATCAAAACTACAATGAGGTATCACCTCACACCTGTTAGAATCGGCATCATCAGAAAATCTACAAACAACCAATTCTGGGGAGGGTGTGGACAAAAGGAGCCCTCTTCCACTATTGGTGGGAACGTAAATTGATACAGTCACTATGGAGAACAGTATGGAGTTTCCTTAAAAAAACTAGACATAGAATTACCATCTGATCCAGCAATCCCACTTCTGGGCATATACCCAGAGAAAACCGTAAATCAAAAAGGCACATTCACCACAACGTTCGTTGCAGCACAATTTACAATAGCCAGGTAATAGAAGCCACCTAAATGCCCACAGACAGATGAATGGATAAAGATGTGGTACATATATAAAATGGAATATTACTCGGCCATAAAAAGGAATGAAACTGGGTCATTTGTAGAGACATCGATGAATCGAGAGACTGTCATACAGAATGAAGTAAGTCAGAAAGAGGAAAACAAATATTGTATATTAATGCATATATGTGGAGCCTAAAAAATGGTACAGATGAACTGGTTTGCAGGGAAGAAATAGAGACACAGAGGTAGAGAACAAACGTATGGACACCAAGTGTGGGAAGCCATGGGGTGGTGGTGGTGGGATGAGTTGGGAGATTCGGATTGACCTGTATACATGTATATGCATAAAATACATAACTAATAATAACGTGCTGTATAAAAAAATAAATAAAATAAAATTTCAAAATTTTAAAAAATAAAATTTAAAAATAAAAAAGAAAAAAGTTCTTCCCTTCACACAGATGTATTTATAGGAATGAATTATTTCCATGCTTATATCTATAAATACGTAAAAGAGGAATAAAATCTAACTTGAACCATAAAAGAAAAAAAAAATCCTGAACCCACGAGTTATACAGAGGAAAACCCTATCAGGGCACTTACTCCAGCGGTAAACAATTCTGAAATTGGTCAGAGGTGGGGAACCATCTCCCATACAGCCAGCAACCCAACCCCACGCAAGGAGCATCCTCATTGCAAAGCTGTGGGACCATGCCGAGGCATCTGTGAGTAAACGTGAGCTGAGCCCCATGCCAGCTGCTGCTGAACTGTTCCCACCCTTCCCAGGTAAAACACCTGAATATGTACAAGGGCTTGAAAACCTAGAGGAAGGGCCGTGGAGCCACACCAGCGACAGCACGCAGTCCAACTTGGTGCCTGCAGGCCAGCCAGGGTGGTCCTGGCCCCGGGCGCTCTTCCGGAAGCTTTCCATTGCCCTGCCTGAGATACCCCTCCTGTCCCGGCCCCCACTGCTTTTTTCCTTCCTCACCTCTGTCCGGAGAGAAATTCCAGCAGAAGTTATGGGTGACACATCCTCTTCTTTACAGGCGGCAGCCTGGCAACTCCTGCAGAAAGGCCAGCAGAACCCCACTCACACCGGGCCACCCACAAAGCTGTGGCCCCTCACTCCCTCCCACCAGCACAGCCCCGAGACTGCTGACGGGGCAGAGAATATGGAGTCAGGCACAGCTTCAGGGGCTATTGCTGCCTGGAGCGCTGTTTATATTGACCTCAATGAGGCACACCTGGGGAGGGCGGGCCGGCAGGGTAAGGCTGCCCAGGTCAGCTAATCCACAACCCTCAGGGAATCACATTGTTGAAAATGGACCCCGCTAAGGCAGAAGAGAAGCCAAGGGAAAAAAGGACACAATGCCATTTGCAGCACCGTAGATGAGTCTAGAAATAATCACGTGACTTGTAGTAAGTCAGAAAGTGAAAGACACATATCATATCATATCACTTATAGGTGTTACCTAAAAATGGATACCAGGGCAGATATTTCCACGGAGAAGGGCAATCACAGATTCATTAAACAAACTTATGGTTCACCAATGGAAAGGTGTGAGGATTGGTTTCATTACGATATAGGGGATAACAGACATATACAAACACAGGTGACATATATAATCACCAAAGACCTACAGAATACCAAGAGAGGACTACTCAACATTCTGTCATAACGTACATGGGAAAAGGATCCCAGGTAGAACAGACATCTATATATGTGTAAAAGAACCACATCTTCCACACCTACAACAAGCCAAACATTGTAATCAAACTTGCTGTAATAAAAAATTAAAAAAATTAAATTAAAAACACGAACAAGATGTAGTGAGACAAACGTGAGGGGCTTTCTCCTGGCACATTCCATTCTAAATTCCAATCTAGAACACCACTTCCACTGAGGCTCTCTTGCCCTAGTAACCAGATTTGGTAAGGGTGAACTGCTGCCACCTTGTGGCCGTTTCACACAACAGCAGCTTTAATCCCAGCGCTAATGGTCAGTTGATATTCAAAATCATTTCAGGCCTGTAAATGACACCTGCCCTGAAAACAAATCCTGGGGTCACATATCGACCAAAAAATTCAAAGGACGTCCATATTTCAAAATGACCGTTTCAAAAGGCATATTTTACGCACATTAGTGTTCTGCTTCTTTTCCTTTCTTTCCTTTTTCGTTGAAAAACACGGGAATGGAAAAAGGCATCCCTCAGAATGGGCGAAAATCGTTGCAAACGAATCAATGGACAGACGTTTAATCTCCAATATATATAAACAGCTCATGCAGCTTAATATTAAAAAACAAACAACCCAATACAAAAATGGGCAGAAGATCTAAAGACACGTTTCTTCAAAGAAGACACCGAGATGGCCCAGACGCACATGAAAAGCTGCTCAGCAGCACTAATTATTAGAGAAATGCAAATCAAAACTACAATGAGGTATCACCTCACACCTGTTAGAATCGGCATCATCAGAAAATCTACAAACAACAAATTCTGGGGAGGGTGTGGACAAAAGGAGCCCTCTTCCACTATTGGTGGGAATGTAAATTGATACAGTCACTATGGAGAACAGTATGGAGTTTCCTTAAAAAAACTAGACATAGAATTACCATCTGATCCAGCAATCCCACTTCTGGGCATATACCCAGAGAAAACCGTAAATCAAAAAGGCACATTCACCACAATGTTCGTTGCAGCACTATTTACAATAGCCAGGTAATGGAAGCAACCTAAATGCCCACAGACAGATGAATGGATAAAGATGTGGTACATATATAAAATGGAATATTACTCGGCCATAAAAAGGAATGAAACTGGGTCATCTGTAGAGACATCGATGGATCGAGAGACTGTCATACAGAATGAAGTAAGTCAGAAAGAGGAAAACAAATATTGTATATTAATGCATATATGTGGAGCCTAAAAAATGGTACAGATGAACTGGTTTGCAGGGAAGAAATAGAGACACCGAGGTAGAGAACAAACGTATGGACACCAAGTGTGGGAAGCCATGGGGTGGTGGTGGTGGGATGAGTTAGGAGATTGGGATTGACCTGTATACATGTATATGCATAAAATACATAACTAATAATAACCTGCTGTATAAAAAAAATAAAATTAAATTTCAAAATTTTAAAAAATAAAATTTAAAAATAAAAGAGAAAAAAGTTCTTCCCGTCACACAGATGTATTTATTGGAATGAATTTTTTCAATGCTTATATCTATAAATATATAAAAGAGGCATAAAATCTAACTTGAACCATAAAAGAAAAAAAAACCTGAACCCACGAGTTATACAGAGGAAAACCCTATCAGGGCACTTGCTCCAGCGGTAAACAATTCTGAAATTGGTCAAAGGTGGGAAACCATCTCCCATACCGCCAGCAACCCACCCCCCACGCAAGGAGCGTCCTCATTGAAAAGCTGGGGGACCATGCCGAGGAATCTGTGAGTAAACGTGAGCTGAGCCCCAGCCCAGCTGCTGCTGAACTGTTCCCACCCTTCCCAGGTAAAACACCTGAATATGTACAAGGGCTTGAAAGCCCAGAGGAAGGGCCGTCGAGCCACACCAGCGAAAGCACGCAAGCCAACTTGGTGCCTGCCGGCTAGCCAGGTTGGTCTTGGCCCCGGGCGCTCTTCCGGAAGCTTTCCATTGCCCTGCCTGAGATACCCCTCCTGTCCCGGCCCCCACTGCTTTTTTCCTTCCTCACCTCTGTCCGGAGAGAAATTCCAGCGGAAGGTATGGGTGACACATTCTCTTCTTTACAGGTGGCAGCCTGGCAACTCCTGCAGAAAGGCCAGCAGAGTCCCACTCACACCGGGCCACCCACAAAGCTGTGGCCCCTCACTCCCTCCCACCAGCACAGCCCCGAGACTGCTGACGGGGCAGAGAATATGGAGTCAGGCACAGCTTCAGGGGCTATTGCTGCCTGGAGCGCTGTTTATATTGACCTCAACGAGGCACACCTGGGGAGGGCGGGCCGGCAGGGTAAGGTTGCCCAGGTCAGCTAATCCACAACACTCAGGGAATCACATTGGTGAAAATGGACCTCGCTAAGGCAGAAGAGAAGCCAAGGAAAAAAAGGACACAATGCCATTTGCAGCACCGTAGATGAGTCTAGAAGTAATCACGTGACTTGTAGTAAGTCAGAAAGTGAAAGACACATACCATATCATATCACTTATAGGTGTTACCTAAAAATGGATACCAGGGCAGATATTTCCACGGAGAAGGGCAATCACAGATTCATTAAACAAACTTATGGTTCACGAATGGAAAGGTGTGAGGATTGGTTTCATTACGATATCGGGGTTAACAGACATATACAAACACAGGTGACATATATAATCACCAAAGACCTACAGAATACCAAGAGAGGACTACTCAACATTCTGTCATAACGTACATGGGAAAAGGATCCCAGGAAGAACAGACATCTGTATATGTGTAAAAGAACCACATCTTCCACACCTACAACAAGCCAAACATTGTAATCAAACTTGCTGTAATAAAAAATAAAAAAAATTAAATTAAAAACACGAACAGGAAGTAGTGAGACAAACTTGAGGGGCTTTCTCCTGGCACAATCCATTCTAAATTCCAATCTAGAACACCACTTCCACTGAGGCTCTCTTGCCCTAGTAACCAGATTTGGTAAGGGAGAACTGCTTCCACCTTGTGGCCGTTTCACACAACAGCAGCTTTAATCCCAGTGCTAACGGTCAGTTGATATTCAAAATCATTGCAGGCCTGTAAATGACACCTGCCCTGAAAACAAATCCTGGGGTCACATATCGACCAAAAAATTCAAAGGACGTCCGTATTTCAAAAGGACCGTTTCAAAAGGCATATTTTACGCACACTAGTGTTCTGCTTCTTTTCCTTTCTTTCCTTTTTTGTTAAAAAAAAATGGGAATGGAAAAAGGCATCCCTCAGAATGGGCAAAAATCGTTGCAAACGAATCAATGGACAGAGGGTTAATCTCCAATATATATAAACAGCTCATGCAGCTTAATATTAAAAAAACAAACAACAGATACAAAAATGGGCAGAAGATCTAAAGAGACGTTTCTTCAAAGGAGACACAGAGATGGCCAAGACGCACATGAAAAGCTGCTCAAGAGCACTAATTATTAGAGAAATGCAAATCAAAACTACAATGAGGTATCACCTCACACCTGTTAGAATCGGCATCATCAGAAAATCTACAAAAAACCAATTCTGGGGAGGGTGTGGACAAAAGGAGCCCTCTTCCACTATTGGTGGGAATGTAAATTGATACAGTCACTATGGAGAACAGTATGGAGTTTCCTTAAAAAAACTAGAAATAGAATTACCATCTGATCCAGCAATCCCACTTCTGGGCATATACCCAGAGAAAACCGTAAATCAAAAAGGCACATTCACAACAAAGTTCGTTGCAGCACAATTTACAATAGCCAGGTAATAGAAGCCACCTAAATGCCCACAGACAGATGAATGGATAAAGATGTGGTACATATATAAAATGGAATATTACTCGGCCATAAAAAGGAATGAAACTGGGTCATTTGTAGAGACATCGATGAATCGAGAGACTGTCATACAGAATGAAGTAAGTCAGAAAGAGGAAAACAAATATTGTATATTAATGCATATATGTGGAGCCTAAAAAATGGTACAGATGAACTGGTTTGCAGGGAAGAAATAGAGACACAGAGGTAGAGAACAAACGTATGGACACCAAGTGTGGGAAGCCATGGGGTGGTGGTGGTGGGATGAGTTGGGAGATTGGGATTGACCTGTATATATGTATATGAATAAAATCCATAACTAATAATAACATGCTGTATAAAAAAAATAAATAAATTTAAATTTCAAATTTTTAAAAAATAAAATTTAAAAATAAAAAAGAAAAAAGTTCTTCCCATCACACAGATGTATTTATAGGAATGAATTATTTCCATGCTTATATCTATAAATACGTAAAAGAGGAATAAAATCTAACTTGAACCATAAAAGAAAAAAAAAACCTGAACCCACGATTTATACAGAGGAAAATCCTATCAGGGCACTTACTCCAGTGGTAAACAATTCTGAAATTGGTCAGAGGTGGGGAACCATCTCCCATACAGCCAGCAACCCAACCCCACGCAAGGAGCGTCCTCATTGCAAAGCTGGGGGACCGTGCCGAGGCATCTGTGAGTAAACGTGAGCTGAGCCCCAGGCCAGCTGCTGCTGAACTGTTCCCACCCTTTCCAGGTAAAACACCTGAATATGTACAAGGGCTTGAAAGCCTAGTGGAAGGACCCTGGAGCCATAACAGCGACAGCACGCAGGCCAACTTGGTGCCTGTAGGCCAGCCAGTGTGGTCCTGGCCCCGGGCGCTCTTCCAGTATCTTTCCATTGCCCTGCCTGAGATACCCCTCCTGTCCCGGCCCCCACTGCTTTTTTCCTTCCTCACCTCTGTCCGGAGAGAAATTCCAGCGGAAGGTATGGGTGACACATCCTCTTCTTTACAGGCGGCAGCCTGGCAACTCCTGCAGAAAGGCCAGCAGAACCCCACTCACACCGGGCCACCCACAAAGCTGTGGCCCCTCACTCCCTCCCACCAGCACAGCCCCGAGACTGTTGACGGGGCAGAGAATATGGAGTCAGGCACAGCTTCAGGGGCTATTACTGTCTGGTGCGCTGTTTATATTGACATCAACGGGGCACACCTGGGGAGGGCGGGCCGGCAGGGTAAGGCTGCCCAGGTCAGCTAATCCACAACCCTCAGGGAATCACATTGTTGAAAATGGACCCCGCTAAGGCAGAAGAGAAGCCAAGGGAAAAAAGGACACAATGCCATTTGCAGCACCGTAGATGAGTCTAGAAGTAATCACGTGACTTGTAGTAAGTCAGAAAGTGAAAGACACATATCATATCATATCAATTAAAGGTGTTACCTAAAAATGGATACCAGGGCAGATATTTCCACGGAGAAGGGCAATCACAGACTCATTAAACAAACTTATGGTTCACCAATGGAAAGGTGTGAGGATTGTTTTCATTACGATATCAGAGTTAACAGACATAAACAAACACAGGTGACATATATAATCACCAATGTCCTACAGAATACCAAGAGAGGACTACTCAACATTCTGTCATAACGTACATGGGAAAAGGATCCCAGGAGGAACACTCATCTGTATATGTGTAAAAGAACCACATCATCCACACCTACAAAAAGCCAAACATTGTAATCAATCTTGCTGTAATAAAAAATAAAAAATTAAATTAAAAACACGAACAAGAAATAGTGAGACAAACGTGAGGGGCTTTCTCCTGGCACATTCCATTCTAAACTCCAATCTAGAACACCACTTCCACTGAGGCTCTCTTTCCATAGTAACCAGATTTGGTAAGGGTGAACTGCTGCCACCTTGTGGCCGTTTCACACAACAGCAGCTTTAATCCCAACGCTAATGGTCAGTTGATATTCAAAATCATTGCAGGCCTTTAAATGACACCTGCCCTGAAAACAAATCCTGGGGTCACATATCGACCAAAAAATTCAAAGGACGTCCATATTTCAAAACGACCGTTTCAAAAGGCATATTTTACGCACATTAGTGTTCTGCTTCTTTTCCTTTCTTTCCTTATTTGTTAAAAAAATGGGAATGGAAAAAGGCATCCGACAGAATGGGCGAAAATCGTTGCAGACGAATCAATGGACAGAGTTTTAGTCTCCAATATATATAAACAGCTCATGCAGCTTAATATTAAAAAAACAAACAACCCAAAAAAATGGGCAGAAGATCTAAAGAGACGTTTCTTCAAAGGAGACACAGAGATGGCAAAGACGCACATGAAAAGCTGCTCAACAGCACTAATTATTAGAGAAATGCAAATAAAAACTTCAATGAGGTATCACCTCACACCTGTTAGAATCGGCATCATCAGAAAATCTACAAACAACCAATTCTGGGGAGGGTGTGGACAAAAGGAGCCCTCTTCCACTATTTGTGGGAATGTAAATTGATACAGTCACTATGGAGAACAGTATGGAGTTTCCTTAAAAAAACTAGAAATAGAATTACCATCTGATCCAGCAATCCCACTTCTGGGCATATACCCAGAGAAAACCGTAAATCAAAAAGGCACATTCACCACAATGTTCATTGCAGCACTATTTACAATAGCCAGGTAATGGAAGCAACCTAAATGCCCACAGACAGATGAATGGATAAAGATGTGGTACATATATAAAATGGAATATTACTCGGCCATAAAAAGGAATGAAACTGGGTCATTTGTAGAGACATCGATGGATCGAGAGACTGTCATACAGAATGAAGTAAGTCAGAAAGAGGAAAACAAATATTGTATATTGATGCATATATGTGGAGCCTAAAAATTGGTATAGATGAACTGGTTTGCAGGGAAGAAATAGAGACACAGAGGTAGAGAACAAACTTATGGACACGAAGTGTGGGAAGCCATGGGGTGGTGGTGGTGGGATGTGTTGGGAGATAGGGATTGACCTCTATACATGTATATGCATAAAATACATAACTAATAATAACCTGCTGTATAAAAAAAATAAATAAAATTAAATTTCAAAATTTTAAAAAATAAAATTTAAAAATAAAACAGAAAAAAGTTCTTCCTGTCACACAGATGTATTTATAGGAATGAATTATTTCCATGCTTATATCTATAAATACATAAAAGAGGAATAAAATCTAACTTGAACCATAAAAGAAAAAAAAAGTGAACCCACGAGTTATACAGAGGAAAACCCTATCACGGCACTTGCTCCAGCGGTAAACAATTCTGAAATTGGTCAGAAGTGGGGAACCATCTCCCGTACAGCCAGCAACCCACCCCCCACGCAAGGAGCGTCCTCATTGCAAAGCTGGGGGACCGTGCCGAGGCATCTGTGAGTAAACGTGAGCTGAGCCCCAGGCCAGCTGCTGCTGAACTGTTCCCACCCTTTCCAGGTAAAACACCTGAATATGTACAAGGGCTTGAAAGCCTAGAGGAAGGACCGTGGAGCCACACCAGCGACAGCACGCAGGCCAACTTGGTGCCTGCAGGCCAGCCAGGGTGATCCTGGCCCCGGGCGCTCTTCCAGAAGCTTTCCATTGCCCTGCCTGAGATACCCCTCCTGTCCCGGCCCCCACTGCTTTTTTCCTTCCTCACCTCTGTCCGGAGAGAAATTCCAGCGGAAGGTATGGGTGACACATCGTCTTCTTTCCAGGCGGCAGCCTGGAAACTCCTGCAGAAAGGCCAGCAGAATCCCACTCACACCGGGCCACCCACAAATCTGTGGCCCCTCACTCCCTCCCACCAGCACAGCCCCGAGACTGCTGACGTGGCAGAGAATATGGAGTCAGGCACAGCTTCAGGGGCTATTGCTGCCTGGAGCGCTGTTTATATAGACCTCAACGAGGCACACCTGGGGAGGGCGGGCCGGCAGGGTAAGGCTGCCCAGGTCAGCTAATCCACAACCCTCAGGGAATCACATTGTTGAAAATGGACCCCGATAAGGCAAAAGAGAAGCTAAGGGAAAAAAGGACACAATGCCATTTGCAGCACCGTAGATGAGTCTAGAAATAATCACGTGACTTGTAGTAAGTCAGAAAGTGAAAGACACATATCATATCATATCACTTATAGGTGTTACCTAAAAATGGATATCAGGGCAGATATTTCCACGGAGAAGGGCAATCACAGATTCATTAAACAAACATATGGTTCACCAATGGAAAGGTGTGAGGATTGGTTTCATTACGATATTGGGGTTAACAGACATATACAAACACAGGTGACATATATAATCACCAAAGATCTACGGAATACCAAGAGAAGACTACTCAACATTCTGTCATAACGTACATGGGAAAAGGATCCCAGGAAGAACAGTCATCGATATATGTGTAAAAGAACCACATCTTTCACACCTACAGCAAGCCAAACATTGTAATCAAACTTGCTGTAATAAAAAATAAAAAAAAATATATTAAAAACACGAACAAGATGTAGTGACACAAACGTGAGCGGCTTTCTCCTGGCACATTCCATTCTAAATTCCAATCTAGAACACAACTTCCATTGAGGCTCTGTTGCGATCTTAACCAGATTTGGTAAGGGTGAACTGCTGCCACCTTGTGGCCTTTTCACACAACAGCAGCTTTAATCCCAACGCTAATGGTCAGTTGATATTCAAAATCATTGCAGGCCTGTAAATGACACCTGCCCTGAAAACAAATCCTGGGGTCACATATCGACCAAAAAATTCAAAGGACGTCCATATTTCAAAAGGACCGTTTCAAAAGGCATATTTTACGCACATTAGTTTTCTGCTTCTTTTCCTTTCTTTCCTTTTTTGTTAAAAAACACGGGAATGGAAAAAGGCATCCCTCAGAATGGGCGAAAATCATTGCAGATGAATCAATGGACAGAGGTTTAATCTCCAATATATTTTAACAGCTTATGCAGCTTAATATTAAAAAACAAACAATCCCCAAAAAAATGGGCAGAAGATCTAAAGAGACGTTTCTTCAAAGGAGACACAGAGATGGCCAAAACGCACATGAAAAGCTGCTCAACAGCACTAATTATTAGAGCAATGCAAATCAAAACTACAATGAGGTATCACCTCACACCTGTTAGAATCGGCATCATCAGAAAATCTACAAACAACAAATTCTGGGGAGGGTGTGGACAAAAGGAGCCCTCTTCCACTATTACTGGGAATGTACATTGATACAGTCACTATGGAGAACAGTATGGAGTTTCCTTTAAAAAACTAGAAATAGAATTACCATCTGATCCAGCAATCCCACTTCTGGGCATATACCCAGAGAAAACTGTATTTCAAAAAGGCACATTCACCACAATGTTCGTTGCAGCACTATTTACACTAGCCAGGTAATGGAAGCCACCTAAATGCCCACACACAGATGAATGGATAAAGATGTGGTACATATATAAAATGGAATATGACTCGGCCATAAAAAGGAATGAAACTGGGTCATTTGTAGAGACATCGATGGATCGAGAGACTGTCATACAGAATGAAGTAACTCAGAAAGAGGAAAACAAATATTGTATATTAATGCATATATGTGGAACCTAAAAAAATGGTACAGATGAACTGGTTTGCAGGGAAGAAATAGAGACACAGAGGTAGAGAACAAACGTATGGACACCAAGTGTGGGAAGCCATGGGGTGGTGGTGGTGGGATGAGTTGGGAGTTTGGGATTGACCTGTATACATGTATATGCATAGAATACATAACTAATAATAACGTGCTGTATAAAAAAAATAAATAAAATTAAATTTCAAAATTTTAAAAAATAAAATTTAAAAATAAAACAGAAAAACTTCTTCCCGTCACACAGATGTATTTATAGGAATGAATTATTTCCATGCTTATATCTATAAATACATAAAAGAGGAATAAAATCTAACTTGAACCATAAAAGAAAAAAAAAACCTGAACCCACGAGTTATACAGAGGAAAACCCTATCAGGGCACTTGCTAGAGTGGTAAACAATTCTGAAATTGGTCAGAGGTGGGGAACCATCTCCCATACAGCCAGCAACCCACCCCCCACGCAAGGAGCGTCCTCATTGCAAAGCTGGGGGACCGTGCCGAGGCATCTGTGAGTAAACGTGAGCTGAGCCCCAGGCCAGCTGCTGCTGAACTGTTCCCACCCTTTCCAGGTAAAACACCTGAATATGTACAAGGGCTTGAAAGCCTAGAGGAAGGACGCTGGAGCCACACCAGCGACAGCACGCAGGCCAACTTGGTGCCTGCAGGCCAGCCAGGGTGGTCCTGGCCCCTGGTGCTCTTCCGGAAGCTCTCCATTGCCCTGCCTGAGATACCCCTCCGGTCCCGGCCCCCATTGCTTTTTTCCTTCCTCACCTCTGTCTAGAGAGAAATTCCAGCGGAAGGTATAGGTGACACATCCTCTTCTTTACAGGCGGCAGCCTGGCAACTCCTGCAGAAAGGCCAGCAGAACCCCACTCACACCGGGCCACCCACAATGCTGTGGCCCCTCACTCCCTCCCACCAGCACAGCCCCGAGACTGCTGACGGGGCAGAAAATATGGAGTCAGGCACAGCTTCAGGGGCTATTGCTGCCTGGAGCGCTCTTTATATTGACCTCAACCAGGCACACCTGGGGAGGGCCGGCCAGCAGGGTAAGGCTGCCCAGGTCAGCTAATCCACAACCCTCAGGGAATCACATTGTTGAAAATGGACCTCGCGAAGGCAGAATAGAAGCCAACGGAAAAAAGGACACAATGCCATTTGCAGCACCGTAGATGAGTCTAGAAGTAATCACGTGACTTGTAGTAAGTCAGAAAGTGAAAGACACATATCGTATCATATCACTTATAGGTGTTACCTAAAAATGGGTACCAAGGCAGATATTTCCACGGAGAAGGGCAATCACAGATTCATTAAAGAAACTTATGGTTCACCAATGGAAAGTGTGAGGATTGGTTTCATTACGATATCGGGGTTAACAGACATATACAAACACAGGTGACATATATAATCACCAAAGACCTACGGAATACCAAGAGAAGACTACTCAACATTCTGTCATAACGTACATGGGAAAAGGATCCCAGGAAGTTCAGACATCTGTATATATGTAAAAGAACCACATTTCCACACCTACAACAAGCCAAACATTGTAATCAAACTTGCTGTAACAAAAAATGAAAAAAATAAATTAAAAACACGAACAAGATGTAGTGAGACACACTTGAGGGTGTTTCTCCTGGCACATTCCATTCTAAATTCCAATCTAGAACATGACTTCCATTGAGGCTCTGTTGCCCTCTTAACCAGATTTGGTAAGGGAGAACTGCTGCCACCTTGTGGCTGTTTCACACAACAGCATCTTTAATCCCAGGGCTAATGGTCCATTGATATTCAAAATCATTGCAGGCCTGTAAATCACACCTGCCCTGAAAACAAATCCTGGGGTCACATATCGACCAAAAAATTCAATGGACTTCCATATTTCAAAACGACTCTTTCAAAAGGCATATTTTACGCACATTAGTGTTCTGCTTCTTTTTCTTTCTTTCCGTCTTTTGTTAAAATAACGGGAATGGAAAAAGCATCCCTCAGAATGGGCGAAAATATTTGCAAACGAATCAATGGACAAAGGTTTAATCTCCAATATATATAAACAGCTCATGCAGCTTAATATTAAAAAACAAACAACCCAATACAAACATGGGCAGAAGATCTAAAGAGACGTTTCTTCAAAGAAGACACAGAGATGGCCAAGACGCACATGAAAAGCTGCTCAACAGCACTAATTATTAGAGAAATGCAAATCAAAACTACAATGAGGTATCACCTCACACCTGTTAGAATCGGCATCATCAGAAAATCAACAAACAACAAATTCTGGGGACAGTGTGGACAAAAGGAGCCCTCTTCCACTATTGGTGGGAATGTGAATTGATACAGTCACTATGGAGAACAGTATGGAGTTTCCTTAAAAAAACTAGAAATAGAATTACCATCTGATCCAGCAATCCCACTTCTGGGCATATACCCAGAGAAAACCGTAAATCAAAAAGGCACATTCACAACAAAGTTCGTTGCAGCACAATTTACAATAGCCAGGTAATAGAAGCCACCTAAATGCCCACAGACAGATGAATGGATAAAGATGTGGTACATATATAAAATGGAATATTACTCGGCCATAAAAAGGAATGAAACTGGGTCATTTGTAGAGACATCGATGGATCTAGAGACTGTCATACAGAATGAAGCAAGTCAGAAAGAGGAAAACAAATATTGTATATTAATGCATATATGTGGAACCTAAAAAATGGTACAGATGAACTGGTTTGCAGGGAAGAAATAGAGACACAGAGGTAGAGAACAAACGTATGGACACCAAGTGTGGGAAGCCATGGGGTGGTGGTGGTGGGATGAGTTGGGAGATTGGGATTGACCTGTATACATGTATAGGCATAAAATACATAACTAATAATAACCTGCTGTATAAAACATAAATAGAATTAAATTTCAAAATTTTAAAAAATAAAATTTAAAAATAAAACAGAAAAAAGTTCTTCCCGTCACACAGATGTATTTATAGGAATGAATTATTTCCATGCTTATATCTATAAATACATAAAAGAGGAATAAAATCTAACTTGAACCATAAAAGAAAAAAAAAAACCTGAACTCACGAGTTATACAGAGGAAAACCCTATCAGGGCACTTGCTCCAGCGGTAAACAATTCTGAAATTGGTCAGAGGTGGGGAACCATCTCCCATACAGCCAGCAACCCACCCCCCATGCAAGGAGCGTCCTCATTGCAAAGCTGGGGGACCGTGCCGAGGCATCTGTGAGTAAACGTGAGCTGAGCCCCAGGCCAGCTGCTGCTGAACTGTTCCCACCCTTCCCAGGTAAAACACCTGAATATGTACAAGGGCTTGAAAGCCTAGAGGAAGGGCCGTGGAGCCACACCCGCGACAGCACGCAGGCCAACTTGGTGCCTGCAGGCCAGCCAGGGTGGTCCTGGCCCCGGGCGCTCTTCCGGAAGCTTTCCATTGCCCTGCCTGAGATACCCCTCCTGTCCCGGCCCCCACTGCTTTTTTCCTTCCTCACCTCTGTCCGGAGAGAAATTCCAGCGGAAGGTATGGGTGACACATCCTCTTCTTTACAGGCGGCAGCCTGGCAACTCCTGCAGAAAGGCCAGCAGAGCCCCACTCACACCGGGCCACCCACAAAGCTGTGGCCCATCACTCCCTCCCACCAGCACAGCCCCGAGACTGCTGACGGGGCAGAGAATATGGAGTCAGGCACAGCTTCAGGGGCTATTGCTGCCTGGAACGCTGTTTATATTGACCTCAACGAGGCACACCTGGGGAGGGCGGGCCGGCAGGGTAAGGCTGCCCAGGTCAGCTAATCCACAACCCTCAGGGAATCACATTGTTGAAAATGGGCCTCGCTAAGGCAGAATAGAAGCCAAGGAAACAAAGGACACAATGCCATCTGCAGCACCGTAGATGAGTCTAGAAGTAATCACGTGACTTGTAGTAAGTCAGAAAGTGAAAGACACATATCATATCATATCACTTATAGGTGTTACCTAAAAATGGATACCAGGGCAGATATTTCCACGGAGAAGGGCAATCACAGATTCATTCAACAAACTTATGGTTCACCAGTGGAAAGGTGTGAGGATTGGTTTCATTACCATATCGGGGTTAACAGACATATACAAACACAGGTGACATATATAATCACCAAAGACCTACGGAATACCAAGAGAGGACTACTCAACATTCTGTCATAACGTACATGGGAAAAGGATCCCAGGAAGAACAGACATCTGTATATGTGTAAAAGAACCACATCTTCCACACCTACAACAAGCCAAACATTGTAATCAAACTTGCTGTAATAAAAAATAAAAAATTAAATTAAAAACACGAACAAGAAGTAGTGAGACAAACTTGAGGGGCTTTCTCCTGGCACATGCCATTCTAAGTTCCAATCTAGAACACCACTTCCATTGAGGCTCTGTTGCCCTAGTAATCAGATTTGGTAAGGGAGAACTGCTGCCACCTTGGGGCCGTTTCACACAACAGCAGCTTTAATCCCAGCGCTAATGGTCAGTTGATATTCAAAATCATTGCAGGCCTGTAAATGACACCTGCCCTGAAAACAAATCCTGGGGTCACATATCGACCAAAAAATTCAAAGGACGTCCATATTTCAAAACGACCGTTTCAAAAGGCATATTTTACGCACATTAGTGTTCTGCTTCTTTTCCTTTCTTTCCTTTTCTGTTAAAAAAACGGGAATGGAAAAAGGCATCCCTCAGAATGGGCGAAAATCGTTGCAAACGAATCAATGGACAGACGTTTAATCTCCAATATATATAAACAGCTCATGCAGCTTAATATTAAAAAAAAACAAACAACCCAATACAAAAATGGGCAGAAGATCTAAAGAGACGTTTCTTCAAAGAAGACACAGAGATGGCCAAGACGCACAAGAAAAGCTGCTCAACAGCACTAATTATTAGAGAAATGCAAATCAAAACTCCAGTGAGGTATCACCTCACACCTGTTAGAATCGGCATCATCAGAAAATCTACAAACAACAAATTCTGGGGAGGGTGTGGACAAAAGGAGCCCTCTTCCACTATTGGTGGGAATGTAAATTGATACAGTCACTATGGAGAACAGTATGGAGTTTCCTTAAAAAACCTAGAAATAGAATTACCATCTGATCCAGCAATCCCACTTCTGGGCATATACCCAGAGAAAACCAGAAATCAAAAAGGCACATCCACCACAATGTTCATTGCAGCACTATTTACAATAGCCAGGTAATGGAAGCAACCTAAATGCCCACAGACAGATGAATGGATAAAGATGTGGTACATATATAAAATGGAATATTACTCGGCCATAAAAACGAATGCAACTGGGTCATTTGTAGAGACATCGATGGATCTAGAGACTGTCATACAGAATGAAGCAAGTCAGAAAGAGGAAAACAAATATTGTATATTAATGCATATATGTGGAACCTAAAAAATGGTACAGATGAACTGGTTTGCAGGGAAGAAATAGAGACACAGAGGTAGAGAACAAACGTATGGACACCAAGTGTGGGAAGCCATGGGGTGGTGGTGGTGGGATGAGTTGGGAGATTGGGATTGACCTGTATACATGTATAGGCATAAAATACATAACTAATAATAACCTGCTGTATAAAACATAAATAGAATTAAATTTCAAAATTTTTAAAAATAAAATTTAAAAATAAAACAGAAAAAAGTTCTTCCCGTCACACAGATGTATTTATAGGAATGAATTATTTCCATGCTTATATCTATAAATACATAAAAGAGGAATAAAATCTAACTTGAACCATAAAAGAAAAAAAAAACCTGAACCCACGAGTTATACAGAGGAAAACCCTATCAGGGCACTTGCTCCAGCGGTAAACAATTCTGAAATTGGTCAGAGGTGGGGAACCATCTCCCATACAGCCAGCAACCCACCCCCCACGCAAGGAGCGTCCTCATTGCAAAGCTGGGGGACCGTGCCGAGGCATCTGTGAGTAAACGTGAGCTGAGCCCCAGGCCAGCTGCTGCTGAACTGTTCCCACCCTTCCCAGGTAAAACACCTGAATATGTACAAGGGCTTGAAAGCCTAGAGGAAGGGCCGTGGAGCCACACCAGCGACAGCACGCAGGCCAACTTGGTGCCTGCAGGCCAGCCAGGGTGGTCCTGGCCCCGGGCGCTCTTCCGGAAGCTTTCCATTGCCCTGCCTGAGATACCCCTCCTGTCCCGGCCCCCACTGCTTTTTTCCTTCCTCACCTCTGTCCGGAGAGAAATTCCAGCGGAAGGTATGGGTGACACATCCTCTTCTTTACAGGCGGCAGCCTGGCAACTCCTGCAGAAAGGCCAGCAGAGCCCCACTCACACCGGGCCACCCACAAAGCTGTGGCCCATCACTCCCTCCCACCAGCACAGCCCCGAGACTGCTGACGGGGCAGAGAATATGGAGTCAGGCACAGCTTCAGGGGCTATTGCTGCCTGGAACGCTGTTTATATTGACCTCAACGAGGCACACCTGGGGAGGGCGGGCCGGCAGGGTAAGGCTGCCCAGGTCAGCTAATCCACAACCCTCAGGGAATCACATTGTTGAAAATGGGCCTCGCTAAGGCAGAATAGAAGCCAAGGAAACAAAGGACACAATGCCATCTGCAGCACCGTAGATGAGTCTAGAAGTAATCACGTGACTTGTAGTAAGTCAGAAAGTGAAAGACACCTATCATATCATATCACTTATAGGTGTTACCTAAAAATGGATACCAGGGCAGATATTTCCACGGAGAAGGGCAATCACAGATTCATTCAACAAACTTATGGTTCACCAGTGGAAAGGTGTGAGGATTGGTTTCATTACGATATCGGGGTTAACAGACATATACAAACACAGGTGACATATATAATCACCAAAGACCTACGGAATACCAAGAGAGGACTACTCAACATTCTGTCATAACGTACATGGGAAAAGGATCCCAGGAAGAACAGACATCTGTATATGTGTAAAAGAACCACATCTTCCACACCTACAACAAGCCAAACATTGTAATCAAACTTGCTGTAATAAAAAATAAAAAATTAAATTAAAAACACGAACAAGAAGTAGTGAGACAAACTTGAGGGGCTTTCTCCTGGCACATGCCATTCTAAGTTCCAATCTAGAACACCACTTCCATTGAGGCTCTGTTGCCCTAGTAATCAGATTTGGTAAGGGAGAACTGCTGCCACCTTGTGGCCGTTTCACACAACAGCAGCTTTAATCCCAGCGCTAATGGTCAGTTGATATTCAAAATCATTGCAGGCCTGTAAATGACACCTGCCCTGAAAACAAATCCTGGGGTCACATATCGACCAAAAAATTCAAAGGACGTCCATATTTCAAAACGACCGTTTCAAAAGGCATATTTTACGCACATTAGTGTTCTGCTTCTTTTCCTTTCTTTCCTTTTCTGTTAAAAAAACGGGAATGGAAAAAGGCATCCCTCAGAATGGGCGAAAATCGTTGCAAACGAATCAATGGACAGAGGTTTAATCTCCAATATATATAAACAGCTCATGCAGCTTAATATTAAAAAAAAACAAACAACCCAATACAAAACTGGGCAGAAGATCTAAAGAGACGTTTCTTCAAAGAAGACACAGAGATGGCCAAGACGCACATGAAAAGCTGCTCAACAGCACTAATTATTAGAGAAATGCAAATCAAAACTCCAATGAGGTATCACCTCACACCTGTTAGAATCGGCATCATCAGAAAATCTACAAACAACAAATTCTGGGGAGGGTGTGGACAAAAGGAGCCCTCTTCCACTATTGGTGGGAATGTGAATTGATACAGTCACTATGGAGAACAGTATGGAGTTTCCTTAAAAAAACTAGAAATAGAATTACCATCTGATCCAGCAATCCCACTTCTGGGCATATACCCAGAGAAAACCATAAATCAAAAAGGCACATCCACCACAATGTTCATTGCAGCACTATTTACAATAGCCAGGTAATGGAAGCAACCTAAATGCCCACAGACAGATGAATGGATAAAGATGTGGTACATATATAAAATGGAATATTACTCGGCCATAAAAACGAATGCAACTGGGTCATTTGTAGAGACATTGATGGATCTAGAGACTGTCATACAGAATGAAGCAAGTCAGAAAGAGGAAAACAAATATTGTATATTAATGCATATATATGGAACCTAAAAAATGGTACAGATGAACTGGTTTGCAGGGAAGAAATAGAGACACAGAGGTAGAGAACAAACGTATGGACACCAAGTGTGGGAAGCCATGGGGTGGTGGTGGTGGGATGAGTTGGGAGATTGGGATTGACCTGTATACATGTATAGGCATAAAATACATAACTAATAATAACCTGCTGTATAAAACATAAATAGAATTAAATTTCAAAATTTTAAAAAATAAAATTTAAAAATAAAACAGAAAAAAGTTCTTCCCGTCACACAGATGTATTTATAGGAATGAATTATTTCCATGCTTATATCTATAAATACATAAAAGAGGAATAAAATCTAACTTGAACCATAAAAGAAAAAAAAAAACCTGAACCCACGAGTTATACAGAGGAAAACCCTATCAGGGCACTTGCTCCAGCGGTAAACAATTCTGAAATTGGTCAGAGGTGGGGAACCATCTCCCATACAGCCAGCAACCCACCCCCCACGCAAGGAGCGTCCTCATTGCAAAGCTGGGGGACCGTGCCGAGGCATCTGTGAGTAAACGTGAGCTGAGCCCCAGGCCAGCTGCTGCTGAACTGTTCCCACCCTTCCCAGGTAAAACACCTGAATATGTACAAGGGCTTGAAAGCCTAGAGGAAGGGCCGTGGAGCCACACCCGCGACAGCACGCAGGCCAACTTGGTGCCTGCAGGCCAGCCAGGGTGGTCCTGGCCCCGGGCGCTCTTCCGGAAGCTTTCCATTGCCCTGCCTGAGATACCCCTCCTGTCCCGGCCCCCACTGCTTTTTTCCTTCCTCACCTCTGTCCGGAGAGAAATTCCAGCGGAAGGTATGGGTGACACATCCTCTTCTTTACAGGCGGCAGCCTGGCAACTCCTGCAGAAAGGCCAGCAGAGCCCCACTCACACCGGGCCACCCACAAAGCTGTGGCCCATCACTCCCTCCCACCAGCACAGCCCCGAGACTGCTGACGGGGCAGAGAATATGGAGTCAGGCACAGCTTCAGGGGCTATTGCTGCCTGGAACGCTGTTTATATTGACCTCAACGAGGCACACCTGGGGAGGGCGGGCCGGCAGGGTAAGGCTGCCCAGGTCAGCTAATCCACAACCCTCAGGGAATCACATTGTTGAAAATGGACCTCGCTAAGGCAGAATAGAAGCCAAGGAAACAAAGGACACAATGCCATCTGCAGCACCGTAGATGAGTCTAGAAGTAATCACGTGACTTGTAGTAAGTCAGAAAGTGAAAGACACCTATCATATCATATCACTTATAGGTGTTACCTAAAAATGGATACCAGGGCAGATATTTCCACGGAGAAGGGCAATCAGAGATTCATTCAACAAACTTATGGTTCACCAGTGGAAAGGTGTGAGGATTGGTTTCATTACGATATCGGGGTTAACAGACATATACAAACACAGGTGACATATATAATCACCAAAGACCTACGGAATACCAAGAGAGGACTACTCAACATTCTGTCATAACGTACATGGGAAAAGGTCCCCCGGAAGATCAGACATCTCTATATGTGTAAAAGAACCACATCTTCCACACCTACAACAAGACACACATTGTAATCAAACTTGCTGTAATAAAAAATAAATTAAAATAAATTAAAAATATAAACAAGTTGTAGTGAGACACACTTGAGGGTCTTTCTCCTGGCACATTCCATTCTAAATTCCATTCTAGAACACGACTTCCATTGAGGCTCTGTTGCCCTCTTAACCAGATTTGGTAAGGGAGAACTGCTTCCACCTTGTGGCCGTTTCACACAACAGCAGCTTTAATCCCAGCGCTAATGGTCCATTGATATTCAAAATCATTGCAGGCCTGTAAATCACACCTGTCCTGAAAACAAATTCTGGGGTCACATATCGACCAAAAAATTCAAAGCACGTCCATATTTCAAAACGACCGTTTCAAAAGGCATATTTTACGCACATTAGTGTTCTGCTTCTTTTTCTTTCTTTCCTTTTTTTGTAAAAAAAACGGGAATGGAAAAAGGCATCCCTCAGAATGTGCGAAAATCATTGCAAACGAATCAATGGACAGAGGTTTAATCTCCAATATATATAAACAGCTCATGCAGCTTAATATTAAAAAAACAAACAACCCAAAAATAATGGGCAGAAGATCTAAAGAGACGTTTCTTCAAAGGAGACACAGAGATGGCCAAGACGCACATGAAAAGCTGCTCAACAGCACTAATTATTAGAGAAATGCAAATCAAAACTACAATGAGGTATCACCTCACACCTGTTAGAATCGGCATCATCAGAAAATCAACAAACAACAAATTCTGGGGACAGTGTGGACAAAAGGAGCCCTCTTCCACTATTGGTGGGAATGTAAATTGATACAGTCACTATGGAGAACAGTATGGAGTTTCCTTAAAAAAAACTAGAAATAGAATTACCATCTGATCCAGCAATCCCACTTCTGGGCATATACCCAGAGAAAACAATAAATCAAAAAGGCACATTCACCACAATGTTCTTGCAGCACTATTTACAATAGCCAGGTAATGGAAGCAACCTAAATGCCCACAGACAGATGAATGGATAAAGCTGTGGTACATATATAAAATGGAATATTACTCGGCCATAAAGAGGAATGAAACTGGGTTATTTGTAGAGACATCGATGGATCTAGTGACTGTCATACAGAATGAAGTAAGTCAGAAAGAGGAAAACAAATATTGTATATTAATGCATATATGTGGAACCTAAAAAATGGTACAGATGAACTAATTTGCAGGGAAGAAATAGAGACACAGAGGTAGAGAACAAACGTATGGACACCAAGTGTGGGAAGCCATGGGGTGGTGGTGGTGGGATGAGTTGAGAGATTGGGATTGACCTGTATACATATATATGCATAAAATATATAACTAATAGTAACCTGCTGTATACAAAAATAAATAAAATTAAATTTCAAAATTTTAAAAAATAAAATTTAAAAATAAAACAGAAAAAAGTTCTTCCTGTCACACAGATGTATTTATAGGAATGAATTATTTCCATGCTTATATCTATAAATACATAAAAGAGGAATAAAATCTAACTTGAACCATAAAAGAAAAAAAAAACCTGAACCCACGAGTTATACAGAGGAAAACACTATCAGGGCACTTGCTCCAGTGGTAAACAATTCTGAAATTGGTCAGAGGTGGGGAATCAACTCCCATACAGCCAGCAACCCACCCCCCACGCAAGGAGCGTCCTCATTGCAAAGCTGGGGGACCGTGCCGAGGCATCTCTGAGTAAACGTGAGCTGAGCCCCAGGCCAGCTGCTGCTGAACTGTTCCCACCCTTTCCAGGTAAAACACCTGAATATGTACAAGGGCTTGAAAGCCTAGAGGAAGGACCGTGGAGCCACACCAGCGACAGCACGCAGGCCAACTTGGTGCCTGCAGGCCAGCCAGGGTGGTCCTGGCCCCGGGATCTCTTCCGGAAGCTTTCCATTGCCCTGACTGAGATACCCCTCCAGTCCCGGCCCCCACTGCGTTTTTTCCTTCCTCACCTCTGTCCGGAGAGAAATTCCAGCGGAAGGTATGGGTGACACATCCTCTTCTTTACAGGTGGCAGCCTGGCAACTCCTGCAGAAAGGCCAGCAGATCCCCACTCACACCGGGCCACCCACAAAGCTGTGGCCCCTCACTCACTCCCACCAGCACAGCCCCGAGACTGCTGACGGGGCAGAGAATATGGAGTCAGGCACAGCTTCAGGGGCTATTGCTGCCTGGAGCGCTGTTTATATTGACCTCAACGAGGCACACCTGGGGAGGGCTGGCCGCCAGGGTAAGGCTGCCCAGCTCAGCTAATCCACAACCCTCAGGGAATCACATTGTTGAAAATGGACCCCGCTAAGGCAGAAGAGAAGCCAAGGGAAAAAAGGACACAATGACATTTGCAGCACCGTAGATGAGTCTAGAAGTAATCACGTGACTTGTAGTAAGTCAGAAAGTGAAAGACACATATCATATCATATCACTTATAGGTGTTACCTAAAAATGGATACCAGGGCAGATATTTCCACGGAGAAGGGCAATCACAGATTCATTAAACAAACTTATGGTTCACCAATGGAAAGGTGTGAGGATTGGTTTCATTACGATATCGGGGTTAACAGACATATACAAACACAGGTGACATATATCATCACCAAAGACCTACAGAATACCAAGAGAAGACTACTCAACATTCTGTCATAACGTACATGGGAAAAGGTCCCCCGGAAGATCAGACATCTCTATATGTGTAAAAGAACCACATCTTCCACACCTACAACAAGACACACATTGTAATCAAACTTGCTGTAATAAAAAATAAATTAAAATAAATTAAAAATATAAACAAGTTGTAGTGAGACACACTTGAGGGTCTTTCTCCTGGCACATTCCATTCTAAATTCCATTCTAGAACACGACTTCCATTGAGGCTCTGTTGCCCTCTTAACCAGATTTGGTAAGGGAGAACTGCTGCCACCTTGTGGCCGTTTCACACAACAGCAGCTTTAATCCCAGCGCTAATGGTCCATTGATATTCAAAATCATTGCAGGCCTGTAAATCACACCTGTCCTGAAAACAAATTCTGGGGTCACATATCGACCAAAAAATTCAAAGCACGTCCATATTTCAAAACGACCGTTTCAAAAGGCATATTTTACGCACATTAGTGTTCTGCTTCTTTTTCTTTCTTTCCTTTTTTTGTAAAAAAAACGGGAATGGAAAAAGGCATCCCTCAGAATGTGCGAAAATCATTGCAAACGAATCAATGGACAAAGGTTTAATCTCCAATATATATAAACAGCTCATGCAGCTTAATATTAAAAAAACAAACATCCCAATACAAAAATGGGCTGAAGATATAAAGGGACGTTTCTACAAAGAAGACACAGAGATGGCCAAGACGCACATAAAAAGCTGCTCAACAGCACTAATTATTAGAGAAATGCAAATCAAAACTACAATGAGGTATCACCTCACACCTGTTAGAATCGGCATCATCAGGATATCTACAAACAACCAATTCTGGGGAGGGTGTGGACAAAAGGAGCCCTCTTCCACTATTGGTGGGAATGTAAATTGATACAGTCACTATGGAGAACAGTATGGAGTTTCCTTAAAAAAAAACTAGAAATAGAATTACCATCTGATCCAGCAATCCCACTTCTGGGCATATACCCAGAGAAAACCGTAAATCAAAAAGGCACATTCACCACAATGTTCATTGCAGCACTATTTACAATAGCCAGGTAATGGAAGCAACCTAAATGCCCACAGACAGATGAATGGATAAAGATGTTGTACATATATAAAATGAAATATTACTCGGCCATAAAAAGGAATGAAACTGGGTCATTTGTAGAGACATCGATATATCGAGAGACTGTTATACAGAATGAAGTAAGTCAGAAAGAGGAAAACAAATATTGTATATTAATGCATATATGTGGAGCCTAAAAATGGTACAGATGAACTGGTTTCCAGGGAAGAAATAGAGACACAGAGGTAGAGAACAAACGTATGGACACCAAGTGTGGGAAGCCATGGGGTGGTGGTGGTGCGATGAGTTTGGAGATTGGGATTGACCTGTATACATGTATATGCATAAAATACATAACTAATAATAACGTGCTGTATAAAAAAAATAAATAAAATTAAATTTCAAAATTTTAAAAAATAAAATTTAAAAATAAAACAGAAAAAAGTTCTTCCCGTCACATAGATGTATTTATAGGAATGAATTATTTCCATGCTTATATCTATAAATACATAAAAGAGGAATAAAATCTAACTTGAACCATAAAAGAAAAACAAAACCTGAACCCACGAGTTATACAGAAGAAAACCCTATCAGGGCACTTGCTCCAGTGGTAAACAATTCTGAAATTGGTCAGAGGTGGGGAATCAACTCCCATACAGCCAGCAACCCACCCCCCACGCAAGGAGCGTCCTCATTGCAAAGCTGGGGGACCGTGCCGAGGCATCTGTGAGTAAACGTGAGCTGAGCCCCAGGCCACCTGCTGCTGAACTGTTCCCACCCTTTCCAGGTAAAACACCTGAATATGTACAAGGGCTTGAAAGCCTAGAGGAAGGACCGTGGAGCCACACCAGCGACAGCACACAGGCCAACTTGGTGCCTGCAGGCCAGCCAGGGTGGTCCTGGCCCCGGGCGCTCTTCCAGAAGCTTTCCATTGCCCTGACTGAGATACCCCTCCTGTCCCGGCCCCCACTGCGTTTTTTCCTTCCTCACCTCTGTCCGGAGAGAAATTCCAGCGGAAGGTATGGGTGACACAGCCTCTTCTTTACAGGCGGCAGCCTGGCAACTCCTGCAGAAAGGCCAGCAGAACCGCACTCACACCGGGCCACCCACAAAGCTGTGGCCCCTCACTCCCTCCCACCAGCACAGCCCCGAGACTGCTGACGGGGCAGAGAATATGGAGTCAGGCACAACTTCAGGGGCTATTGCTGCCTGGAGCGCTGTTTATATTGACCTCAACGAGGCACACCTGGGGAGGGCTGGCCGCCAGGGTAAGGCTGCCCAGCTCAGCTAATCCACAACCCTCAGGGAATCACATTGTTGAAAATGGACCCCGCTAAGGCAGAAGAGAATCCAAGGAAAAAAAGGACACAATGCCATTTGCAGCACCGTAGATGAGTCTAGAAGTAATCACGTGACTTGTAGTAAGTCAGAAAGTGAAAGACACATATCATATCATATCACTTATAGGTGTTACCTAAAAATGGATACCAGGGCAGATATTTCCACGGAGAAGGGCAATCACAGATTCATTAAACAAACTTATGGTTCACCAATGGAAAGGTGTGAGGATTGGGTTCATTACGATATCGGGGTTAACAGACATATACAAACACAGGTGACATATATAATCACCAAAGATCTACAGAATACCAAGAGAGGACTACTCAACATTCTGTCATAACGTACATGGGAAAAGGATCCCAGGAAGAACAGTCATCTGTATATGTGTAAAAGAACCACATCTTCCACACCTACAACAAGCCAAACATTGTAATCAAACTTGCTGTAATAAAAAATAAAACATTAAATTAAAAACACGAACAAGATGTAGTGAGACAAACGTGAGGGGCTTTCTCCTGGCACATTCCATTCTAAACTCCAAACTAGAAAACCACTTCCACTGAGGCTCTCTTGGCATAGTAACCAGATTTGGCAAGGGTGAACTGCTGCCACCTTGTGGCCTTTTCACACAACAGCAGCTTTAATCCCAACGCTAATGGTCAGTTGATATTCAAAATCATTGCAGGCCTGTAAATGACACCTGCCCTGAAAACAAATCCTGGGGTCACATATCGACCAAAAAATTCAAAGGACGTCCATGTTTCAAAACGAAGGTTGCAAAAGGCATATTTTATGTACATTAGTGTTCTGCTTCTTTTCCTTTCTTTCCTTTTTTGTTAAAAAACACGGGAATGGAAAAAGGCATCCCTCAGAATGGGCGAAAATCGTTGCAGACAAATCAATGGACAGAGGTTTAATCTCCAATATATATAAACAGCTCATGCAGCTTAATATTAAAAAAACAAACAACCCAAAAATAATGGGCAGAAGATCTAAAGAGACGTTTCTTCAAAGGAGACACAGAGATGGCCAAGACGCACATGAAAAGCTGCTCAACAGCACTAATTATTAGAGAAATGCAAATCAAAACTACAATGAGGTATCACCTCACACCTATTAGAATCGGCATCATCAGAAAATCTACAAACAACCAATTCTGGGGAGGGTGTGGACAAAAGGAGCCCTCTTCCACTACTGGTGGGAATGTAAATTGATACAGTCACTATGAAGAACAGTATGGAGTTTCCTTAAAAAAAACTAGAAATAGAATTACCATCTGATCCAGCAATCCCACTTCTGGCCATATACCCAGAGAAAACCGTATTTCAAAAAGGCACATTCACCACAATGTTCGTTGCAGCACTATTTACTATAGCCAGGTAATGGAAGCAACCTAAATGCCCACAGACAGATGAATGGATAAAGATGTGGTACATATATAAAATGGAATATTACTCGGCCATAAAAAGGAATGAAACTGGGTCATTTGTAGAGACATCGATGGATCGAGAGACTGTCATACAGAATGAAGTAAGTCAGAAAGAGGAAAACACATATTGTATATTAATGCATATATGTGGAACCTAAAAAAATGGTACAGATGAACTGGTTTGCAGGGAAGAAATAGAGACACAGAGGTAGAGAACAAACGTATGGACACCAAGTGTGGGAAGCAATGGGGTGGTGGTGGTGGGATGAGTTGGGAGATTGGGATTGACCTGTATACATGTATATGCATAAAATACATAACTAATAATAACGTGCTGTATAAAAACATAAATAAAATTAAATTTCAAAATTTTAAAAAATAAAATTTAAAAATAAAACAGAAAAAATTCTTCCCGTCACACAGATGTATTTATAGGAATGAATTATTTCCATGCTTATATTTATAAATACATAAAAGAGGAATAAAATCTAACTTGAACCATAAAAGAAAAAAAAAGTGAACCCACGAGTTATACAGAGGAAAACCCTATCAGGGCACTTGCTCCAGCGGTAAACAATTCTGAAATTGGTCATAGGTGGGGAACCATCTCCCATACAGCCAGCAACCCACCCCCCATGCAAGGAGCATCCTCATTGCAAAGCTGGGGGACCGTGCCGAGGCATCTGTGAGTAAACGTGAGCTGAGCCCCAGGCCAGTTGCTGCTGTACTGTTCCCACCCTTTCCAGGTAAAACACCTGAATATGTACTAGGGCTTGAAAGCCTAGAGGAAGGACCGTGGAGCCACACCAGCGACAGCACACTGGCCAACTTGGTGCCAGCAGGCCAGCCAGGGTGGTCCTGGCCCTGGGCGCTCTTCCAGAAGCTTTCCATTGCCCTGCCAGAGATTCACCTCCTGTCCCGGCCCCCACTGCTTTTTTCCTTCCTCACCTCTGTCCGGAGAGAAATTCCATCGGAAGCTATGGGTGACACATCCTCTTCTTTACAGGCGGCAGCCTGGCAACTCCTGCAGAAAGGCCAGCAGAACCCCACTCACACCGGGCCACCCACAAAGCTGTGGCCCCTCCCTCCCTCCCACCAGCACAGCTCGGAAACTGCTGACGGGGCAGAGAATATGGAGTCAGTCACAGCTTCAGGGGCTATTGCTGCCTGCAGCGCTGTTTATATTGACCTCAATGAGGCACACCTGGGGAGGGCGGGCCGGCAGGGTAAGGCTGCCCAGGTCAGCTAATCCACAACCCTCAGGGAATCACATTGTTGAAAATGGACCCCGCTAAGGCAGAAGAGAAGCGAAGGGAAAAAGGGACACAATGCCATTTGCAGCACCGTAGATGAGTCTAGAAGTAATCACGTGACTTGTAGTAAGTCAGAAAGTAAAAGACGCATATCATTTCATATCACTTATAGGTGTTACCTAAAAATGGATACCAGGGCAGATATTTCCACGGAGAAGGGCAATCACAGATTCATTAAACAAACTTATGGTTCACCAATGGAAAGGTGTGAGGATTGGTTTCATTACAATATCGGGGTTAACAGACATATACAAACACAGGTGACATATATAATCACCAAAGACCTACAGAATACCAAGAGAGGACTACTCAACATTCTGTCATAACGTACATGGGAAAAGGACCCCCGGAAGAACAGTCATCTGTATATGTGTAAAAGAACCACATCTTCCACACCTACAACAAGCCAAACATTGTAATCAAACTTGATGTAATAAAAAATATAAAAAATTAAATTAAAAACACGAACAAGATGTAGTGAGACAAACGTGAGGGGCTTTCTCCTGGCACATTCCATTCTAAATTCCAATCTAGAACACCACTTCCCCTGAGGCTCTCTTGCCCTAGTAACCAGATGTGGTAAGGGTGAACTGCTGCCACCTTGTGGCCGTTTCACACAACAGCAGCTTTAATCCCAGTGCTAATGGTCAGTTGATATTCAAAATCATTGCAGGCCTGTAAATGACACGTGCCCTGAAAACAAATCCTGGGGTCACATATCGACCAAAAAATTCAAAGGACGTCCATATTTCAAAACGACCGTTTCCAAAGGCATATTTTACGCACATTAGTGTTCTGCTTCTTTTCCTTTCTTTCCTTTTTTGTTAAAAAACACGGGAATGGAAAAAGGCATCCCTCAGAATGGGCGAAAATCGTTGCAGACGAATCAATGGACAGAGGTTTAATCTCCAATACATATAAACAACTCATGCAGCTTAATATTAAAAAAACAAACAACCCAATACAAAAATAGGCAGAAGATCTAAAGAGACGTTTCTTCAAAGAAGACACAGAGATGGCCAAGACGCACATGAAAAGCTGCTCAACAGCACTAATTATTAGAGAAATGCAAATCAAAACTACAATGAGGTATCACCTCACACCTGTTAGAATCGGCATCATCAGAAAATCTACAAACAACCAATTCTGGGGAGGGTGTGGACAAAAGGAGCCCTCTCCCACTATTGGTGGGAATGTAAATTCATACAGTCACTATGGAGAACAGCATGGAATTTCCTTAAAAAAACTAGAAATAGAATTACCATCTGATCCAGCAATCCCACTTCTGGGCATATACCCAGAGAAAACCGTAAATCAAAAAGGCACATTCACCACAATGTTCATTGCAGCACTATTTACAATAGCCAGGTAATGGAAGCAAACTAAATGCCCACAGACAGATGAATGGATAAAGATGTGGTACATATATAAAATGGAATATTACTCGGCCATAAAAAGGTATGAAACTGGGTCATTTGTAGAGACATCAATGGATCGAGAGACTGTCATACAGAATGAAGTAAGTCAGAAAGAGGAAAACAAATATTGTATATTAATGCATATATGTGGAACCTAAAAAAATGGTACAGAAGAACTGGTTTGCAGGGAAGAAATAGAGACACAGAGGTAGAGAACAAACATATAGACACCAAGTCTGAGAAGCCATGGGGTGGTGGTGGTGGGATGAGTTGGGAAATTGGGATTGACCTGTATACATGTATATGCATAAAATACATAACTACTAATAACCTGCTGTATAAAAACATAAATAAAATTAAATTTCAAAATTTTAAAAAATAAAATTTAAAAATAAAACAGAATAAATTCTTCCCGTCACACAGATGTATTTATAGGAATGAATTATTTCCATGCTTATATCTATAAATACATAAAAGAGGAATAAAATCTAACTTGAACCATAAAAGAAAAAAAAAAACCTGAACCCACGAGTTATACAGAGGAAAACCCTATCAGGGCACTTGCTCCAGTGGTAAACAATTCTGAAATTGGTCAGAGGTGGGGAATCATCTCCCATACAGCCAGCAAAACAGCCCCCACGCAAGGAGCGTCCTCATTGCAAAGCTGGGGGACCGTGCCGAGGCATCTGTGAGTAAACGTGAGCTGAGCCCCAGGCCAGCTGCTGCTGAACTGTTCCCGCCCTTTCCAGGTAAAACACCTGAATATGTACAAGGGTTTGAAAGCCTAGAGGAAGGACCGTGGAGCCACACCAGCGACAGCACGCAGCCCAACTTGGTGCCTGCAGGCCAGCGAGGGTGGTCCTGGCCCCGGGCGCTCTTCCAGAAGCTTTCCATTGCCCTGCCTGAGATACCCCTCCTGTCCCGGCCCCCACTGCTTTTTTCCTTCCGCACCTCTGTCCGGAGAGAAATTCCAGCGGAAGGTATGGGTGACACAACCTCTTCTTTACAGGCGGCAGCCTGGCAACTCCTTAAGAAAGGCCAGCAGAACCCCACTCACACCGGGCCAACCACAAAGCTGTGGCCCCTCACTCCCACCAGCACAGCCCCGAGACTGCTGACGGGGCAGAGAATATGGACTCAGGCACAGCTTCAGGGGCTATTGCTGCCTGGAGCTCTGTTAATATTGACCTCAACGAGGCACACCTGGGGAGGGCGGGCCGGCAGGGTAAGGCTGCCCAGGTCAGCTATTCCACAACCCTCAGGGAATCACATTGTTGAAAATGGATCCCGCTAAGGCAGAAGAGAAGCCAAGGGAAAAAAGGACACAATGCCATTTGCAGCCCCGTAGATGAGTCTAGAAGTAATCACGTGACTTGTAGTAAGTCAGAAAGTGAAAGACACATATCATATCATATCACTTATAGGTGTTACCTAAAAATGGATACCAGGGCAGATATTTCCACGGAGAAGGGCAATCACAGATTCATTAAACAAACTTATGGTTCACCAATGGAAAGGTGTGAGGATTGGTTTCATTACGATATCGGGGTTAACAGACATATACAAACACAGGTGACATATATCATCACCAAAAACCTACAGAATACCAAGAGAGGACTACTCAACATTCTGTCATAACGTACATGGGAAAAGGATCCCAGGAAGAACAGACATCTGTATATGTGTAAAAGAACCACATCTTTCACACCTACAGCAAGCCAAACATTGTAATCAAACTTGCTGTAATAAAAAATAAAAAATTAAATTAAAAACACGAACAAGAAGTAGTGAGACAAACGTGAGGGGCTTTCTCCTGGCACATTCCATTCTAAACTCCAATCTAGAACACCGCTTCCACTGAGGCCCTCTTGCCCTAGTAACCAGATTTGGTAAGGGTGAACTGCTGCCACCTTGTGGCCGTTTCACACAAAAGCAGCTTTAATCCCAACGCTAATGATCAGTTGATATTCAAA